>NC_091163.1:48045524-48185149 GCF_040958095.1 Procambarus clarkii | reverse complement strand
ATTACATCCCTCCTTTTCTTTAAAAAGAATGAATACAGGATGTCTACCATACTTGTAGCACAAAGCAAAGTTATTGACACAAAGTAAGTTATTACCATATCAAGAGATACTGCATACATTTAACATTAATTAAGCACACAAAGAATTTAAACAACTTAATCTTTTCCACAAAGGATTTCAATGTTAAAAATACATATGCAATGTTAAACAAACATGAAAGAAACTGTAATACAAAGTTACAAAATATTGAATGAGATATCTGCATTATTCAAACAATATTAAATTTAGTTTAGCATAATAAGTAAATACTTTTCATTACATAGGAACACAATTAATCATCAAATCGTGTAGGGCGTTTAACATGACGTTTAGGACGAGAGTCCTTAAATGCAATAACATCCCTTGATGAATTGTTTGTCGGGTTATAACTATTTTTTTTCTTTTTCTTTTGCACGACTTTGCACTTCATCATTTTCTACACTAGTTGGAATCACTTTGAAATAAGCCATATTACGTGTTATACTATGATCTCTATTACTAGCTGTTACCATAGTTCCTTTTACACTAATCACTTTATATGGTTTTGTATCATACGGCATATCTAACTTTCCCTCTTTTTTCTTTTTAACGAGAACAGTGTCTCCAACCTTTATGAACTGTTCCTTTGCACGTTGATCATGAGCAATTTTCATTTTGCCCTTGGCTAGTGCATCCTTCTGAGCGAGACGTTTATCCGTTACCTCGGCTGGCATGACGGGTAGTGCGATTCTCATAGGACGTCCAAATAAAAGTTCGCCAGGCGACCTTGCCCAGTGTTCCATGTGGTGTTGCACGGTAGTTCCTGAGAAAAGCATACATAGCTTGTTTCCAGGATCGTCCTTCGGCATGAGCACAGCGTACCGCTTTCATGAGAGGTTGCATGAATCTCTCAACTTCTCCATTTGCTTGAGGATGTAGTGGCATCACACGGCGGTGTTTGAATCCAATATGCTCAGCAAAGTTGACAAAGTCTTGTCCATTGAATGGCGGTCCATTGTCCGTCTTGAAACTTCAGGAATGCCAAAATTTGAAAAGATCTTGTCAAGTTTCGGGGATGACGGCCTTTGCAGATGTGGAATTGATGATTTCTACTTCTGGATAACGTGAGTGGATCATCAATGACTACCATCAAGTACTCTCCAGTTGGTAGTGGTCCGCAGAAGTCCATTGATACTTCCGTCCATGGTGCAGCAGGTAGTGGTGAAGGGTTGTAGAGGTGTTGGTCTTGAAGTATCCACTGCAGCTTGGCAAGGGACACAGGCATCATGCATATCCTTTGCTTGACGATCAATGCCAGGAAACCACACCTTTTCTCGTAGCAGCTGTTTGGTCCTAACAAGACCTTGGTGTCCTTGATGTGCAAGCTTCAGAGCACGTTGCTGGAGAACAGCTGGAATAACGATACGAGTACCTCGCAGCACAGTGTCGCGTTGTTGCGTAACACTTAATTCTGTCTGGATGCGTTCAAGTGCTTTGAATGCATCTTGGTCAACTCCTGAGGGTGGGATGCATGGAAACTTTTTCTTAGTCAATGCATCCACTGTTGCTTGCAGAATTGGGTCCTCTAGGGTTGCAGTACGGATTTCATCAAGAGTAAGAGCCTTAGGGACTGCATCACAGGTTACAGAGTGTACATATTCCTCGGCAACTTGCTGATGCTTGGTGATGGTGAAACTGTTTGCAGGATGGTCGACTGATGTAATCAGCGAGATTGCCTGCACCCGGCTTGTATTTCACCGTAAAGTTGTATGGTTTGCAGACGAAGAGCCCATCTCTCAATGCGAGCTGGTGGTTTTGGACTTTGGATTATTGAAGATGGTCTCCAACGGTTTGTGGTACCAAGCAGATACACATTGAAGTGTTCACAGCCCCATACAAGAGCAAGAGCTTCCTTCTCTGTCTGACTGTATCGTTGCTCAACATCTGTGAGAGAACGGCTGGCGTAGGCAATTACTACATCTGGAATCTGGTTGGACCAGGTTTGTGTTGGGCTAAAACAGCACCTAATCCAACAGGACTAACATCCACCGTTAACTCAGTGTCCATTGATGGATCAAAGTATGCAGCAGTCGCATTCTCTACTAGTGCATCTTTCACAGCATCAAATGCATTTTGCTCGATATCGCTCCAGTACCATGATGCATTTTTCTTCAGGAGCTCACGTAGAGGCTTTGTAAATGGTAGCAAAATCTGGAATGAAGCGAGAACAGTAGTTTGCCATTCCCAGAAAAACTATGTACTTCAGTGGACGTTGAAGGAGGTGCAGCGTTTCTTGATATCTGCAACTTTCTTAGGATCTGGAGACAGACCTTTGTCACTAAGTACATGTCCAAAGAATTCAATTTTATGTTGATTGAACTCACACTTTGCTCGGCTTAACGTCAAATTCTTTTCTCGTAAGCGTTGCAATGTTGCACGAAGAGCTTTGTCGTGTTTCAGCTTGGGTACGGCCATAAACAATGATGTCATCAGACATGTTGTCAGCATTAGGTATGTCTTGCAATACCTGGCTGATGATGTGCTGGAATACCTCGGCAGCACTGTTTAATACCAAAACTCAGGCGCTTGTACCTATACAGACCTCGATGTGTCGTAAACGTTGTGATGAATCGACTCTCCTCATCAAGTTCAAGCTGATGATAGCCCTTGTTTAAATCTAACTTGCTGAATACAGTTGCACCATTCAAGCGGTAGATCATATCATCTACAGTCGGTGTAGGATGGCGTTCACGCATTATTGCCTTGTTGGGAACACGCATGTCCACACAAATGCGTATCTCATCTGGATTCTTCGGCTTTGGTGGAGTGACAATTGGGCTTACCCATGGTGTTGGGCCTGTTACTGGTTCAATGATATCTAGTTCTATCAGCCTATCCAGGTCGGCATCGACCTTTCTTGCGAGTATGGAATGGTTGTCGGCGATGTGGTTGGGCAACTGGAATTACATCTGGGTTGATATGCAGATGTACTTTGCTATCAGTATAACAACCTATGGATTTAAATCGATCAGAAAATTCAGCAACAATACCATCAACATTGTTTGCAGATTCCACTGCTACAGCATTAGAAAGCTGAAGTAGCCCCAATTTGGTTTGAAGTCTTGTAAACTGAGTAAAGACTCCTTTGCATTCCTAACAACATGGAATGTAGTAATGAGCATTGCATTCTTTGACTTAATCTCTGCAGTGAAAGTTCCAATCACTGGCAAGGCTAACTTCGAAGCATAGGCAGTGGCTTTACCATTGTATTTTTCTAGCTTTGGGAACTGTTTTCTAAATTTTTCATAGTGGCACTCAGCCATGGTGTCAATGTTTGATCCAGTGTCAATGAGAACCTTGAGACAAATACCAGCAATGTATACACATGTCTCTGGGTTGTTTGGAAGATCATTCCATTCTGTGATTGCTTGTACTCCATAAGTATAATCACATTCACTGTCATCTGAGACTGGTTGTAATGAAATGTTGTCTTGTACATTATTAACATTCTGGATATGAGGTGCAATATTGTGTTTACCACCTCGAACCCTATGACCTGATCTTCGTACAGTGCTTTTATTCATTGACTGTGGTTTCTTTAGTGCGGAACGACACATAGCACCAAAATGACCTAGTTTTCCACACTCATAGCACTTCTTACCTTGAGCAGGACAAACATTATCTTGGTGTGGGTAGTCTCCTCCACAATTGTAACATTTATTGTTGACACCCTCTGATGTGGGTCGTTGTGACTGCTTGAGCCTTGTTCCTTGACCCCAGTTGTGACGTGGTTCTCGGCTAAATTTACTGTTAGGTTTGCCATGATATCTTCTTTGATCACGGTGGTCCTCCCTGAACCTTACGTACCTCATCACTGTTAGTAACAGTGGCAGAACCGTTATTGGCACTGCACTCCATGACACGAGCATCACGTGCAGCATCTTCCATTCGACGAGCAATATACAGTATCTTGGTAAGAGAATTTTCATCATCAACAAGTTCTAGAGCTCTTCGACGGAGACGTGTAGATGTGCATGTTTCAATTATTTGCTGTTTGATTTCTTTGTCAACATCAGCAAACTCACAATGGGCTGCTAAACCCTGCAGACGTGTGTGGTATTGATCCACAGTTTCATTAGAGTTTGTTTTGCTCTCCTGAAATGCATAATTTCCATAGCAGTATTTTGCCTTGGTTTGAAATGCTCTGTTAGTTTGGCTTTGGCAGTGTCATAATCTTTGGCACCACCAGTGTCTTTCAGTGTGTCAAAGATGTCACAAACTCTATCACCTGCATAATGAAGTAGAAAGGCACGCTTTCTTTCAGCACTTTTGATGTCAGAAACTATCAACAAATTTTCAAACCTTTTAAGCCATTTGACCCACCTCTGTGACAGGTTTGTCTGGTCACAGTCAGGATCAAATGCAGGAAACTGAGGTATATTTGCCATTTTTACTGAATAAATGTAACTTATCACTTAAATGTTCCTCAGAATATTAAACACTTACTGCACTGTATATGTTTAGTCAAGAATTCACTGTAATTACTTTAATTTTGCAAAGCACACAAGCATTTTAATGCAAAAGTTCACAACAGTGCACAATACAGCAGCAACTGACTTCTTACCTAGCCCTTGTGTACATGTGTTGTTCCTACTCACAGCAGCAGCACAGCAGTTGGTACAGCAGCAGTTGGTACAGCAGTTGGTACAGCAGTCGGTACAGCAGTCAGTTTAGTGTGATGAATTTTGTAGCACGAAGCGTCGTTTCGTAACCAAAACATCAGGTTTTGTACACATCAAAGCGTCGTTTCGTACACAACGTCGGCAGATTCAGATTCAGATGTTTATTCAGGTAAGGTATATACATACAAGTGATGTTACATTAATGGATTGATATATAGATAGAGCTAGTACATACAATGCCTAAAGCCACTATTACGCAATGCGTTTCGGGCAAGAAAAACATTAATATCTAGAACTTAATACTAATTGAGCATAAAGAATAAAAGATGTTGAGAACAAATACAAATAAAGATAAAAAAAAGGGGAACATGACTGAAAAAGCAGCACAAATACAATAGGTTGACAAACAGTGTTGATTAAAAAAAAAAAAAAAAAAAATAACAGACATGGGTTGACAATAGAGGAGTGAGGTAGATTACAGGGAATTTATTAGGTAGTGTTTAGTTTTTATCTTAAACTGGTTGAGAGAGGTACAGTCTTTAACATGGTTGGGAAGGTCATTCCACATTCTGGGCCCCTTGATTTGCAGAGCATTTCTAGTTTGATTAAGACGTACTCTAGGAATATCAAAACTGTATTTATTTCTGGTTTGGTGCTCATGGGTTCTGTTACAACCTTCTATGAAGCTTTTAAGATCAGGATTGGCATTATAGTTTAGCGTTTTATATATGTATAATACACATGAGAGAATGTGCAGAGACTTAATATCTAACATATTCAGAGATTTGAGTAGGGGTACCGAGTGATGTCTGGGGCCAGAGTTGGATATTGTTCTAATAGCAGCTTTGTGTTGGGTAATTAGAGGACGTAAGTGATTTTGGGTAGTAGAACCCCAAGCACAAATACCATAGTTGAGATAAGGATAGATAAGGGAGTAATAGAGAGTCACCAGGGCAGGGCGTGGTACATAATATCTGATCTTAGAAAGAATGCCCACAGTTTTTGAAACTTTTTTTGATATATTTAGAATGTGTCCCTGGAAATTCAGCTTGTGGTCAATGAGAATGCCAAGGAATTTGCCATCTAATTTGTTACAAATTTGGGTATTGTTTATTTTGAGATTTATATGACTAGAGGATTTATTGCCAAACAGAATATAGAAAGTTTTGTCAATGTTAAGGGTGAGTTTGTTGGCAGTTAGCCAAAGATGGACTTTATTTAGCTCAGTATTTACTGTGGCATTTAGAGCAAGAGGGTCAGGACTGGAGTAAATGAAGGTTGTGTCGTCAGCAAATAGAATTGGTTTGAGGTGTTGGGAGGCATTTGGAAGGTCATTAATGTAGATGAGAAAGAGGAGAGGGCCAAGTATGCTGCCCTGAGGAACACCAATGTTGATGGGTAGGGTGGGAGAAATTGTATTATTCACAGAAACATATTGGAGCCTGTCAGTAAGGTAGGACTCGAGGTATTGTAGGGAGTGTCCTCTGACTCCATAATGATGTAATTTAAGAAGAAGGTTATGGTGGTTGACAGTATCAAAAGCTTTACGCAGGTCCACAAATAACCCAACAGGGAACTCCTTTTTATCAAGAGCTGTATGAATCGAGTTAAGCATACTAATAAGTGCATCGTTAGTGCTTTTTTTGGGTCTGAAGCCATATTGGCAAGGGCTAAGTATATTGAGTTTGGCTAGATATGAGTAAAGCTGCTTATATATAAGTTTTTCAAAAATTTTTGACAAGTTTGGCAGGATTGATATAGGTCTGTAGTTGTTAACATCTGTGGGGTCACCACATTTGTGGACAGGCGTTACTCTCGCTTTTTTTAGAATACCTGGAAAGGTTTGGAGTTCAAGTGACTTGTTGAAGAGCAAAGCAATAGCAGGGGCTAAAGATCTGGAGGCTTTTTTGTAAATTAAAGTTGGTATCTCCTCAAGGGCACCAGACTTGGTTTTAAGGGAAAGGATTATCTCATTGACGTCAGTGGAGTTAATAGGCTTTAGGTACAGAGACTGTGGATAGTTACCTGTAAGATAGTCCTTAATGTCAGTACTGGAAGATGGAATATCATTTGCAAGGGATGAACCAATGGAAGAGAAGAACCTATTGAACTCAATAGCAGAATCAGAGGCTGAAAGCTGACCATCGTTATTAGACAGGAGAGTCGGTTTGTTATTTAAAGATTTCTTTGATCCCAATATTTGTGAAATTGTGCTCCAAGTTTGTTTAATGTTGCTCTTTATTTGAGTAAATTTATCTTCGTAGTATTTAGTTTTGGCTCGTCTAATTATCTTAGATAGCAATAATGAGTAATTCTTTGAGAATTCTTTGGAGACAATTCCTAACCTATACTTCTTCTCAAGGTCGTGTTTTTTGTTAATGGATTTCAGTATTCCCTTTGTAAGCCAAGGATTGTTAAGCCTTTTGCTTGTGACTTGTTTTGTAAGCCTAGGACAGTGGGTGTTATAAAGGCTAAGAGTTGTTTGTAGAAAAGATTGCACAGCTAGGTTGATGTCCCCTATGTTACCTAACTCGGACTCCCAGTTGACATTATCAGCAGCAGTTATAAAATTGTTTATAGCAGTTTCATTGTGCAGCCTAAAGCTTAACTCCCTTGTTTCAAGAGGTGGTTTGCTAATGTTAGTTAAGAGAAATGTGGGGTAGTGGTCTGTAGTGCTATCGGTGATTATACCTGAAGTAAGCGGAGAGGTTATGTTGGTCCAGATGTGATCTAGAGTCGTGGCAGTGCTATCAGTGATTCTAGTAGGTCTAGTGATTAAGGGTATGAGGAAGCAGGAATTCATACAGTTGAGGAAGCTAACAGCAGTAGGGTGTTCAGGCTCGCAGAGGTCAATATTAAAGTCCCCTGCGATAATTAGGTGGTTTTTGTTCAGTCTGTTATCAAGTATTAGATTTCTAAGGTTTGAGTTGAATACAGACACATCAGTGTTGGGAATTCTATAGACTGCACCCACAGACAGGACAGACTCGGCACCCTTGACTCTGAAGCTGGCGAAGATATACTCCCCATAGCAGTCTCTAGTTCTAATTTCTTTTAAGCATGTTAGTTCTTGGTGGTAGTAAAGAGCAGTGCCCCCACCTCTCTGAAGTTGACGACAGTTGTGAATTGCTGAGTAGTTAGGCATGTTAAAGAGTTGAGTAGTATCCTCTTTCAACCATGTTTCAGTAAGTATAATAAAAGAGAATTTGTTGCCAATAGTTTCAATCAAGGCACTAACATCATCGAAGTGTTTACCTAGGGATCTAACGTTCAAATTGATTACAGAGATATTGTGATTATGAGTTAATACATTGTTTACATCATGTGCTGCAAAATATCTGCAATTTAGATCATTAAAGTGATTATTGTCATAGATAGTGGATAAGAGGTTAAGTTCTGGGTCTATACTTGACTGCATAAAAAAAGCTGATTGTAGAATCAGAAATAAGTAGAAATAAGCTAAAAAATAGGGAAAAATATATCCACAATACTGTACAAAACAAACACAAAAGGGGCTTACAGGGGTACAATGGAGTAAGGGAGTATGGCTAGGCTAGGCAACCTAGGCAATTAATGAGATTAAAGAAAAAACATGTAAACATGGACTATACAAAACACAAGATATAGAAATACAAAACAAAAAATATAAGCAAGACTAGGCAATACAAAAAAAACAAATTGAGCAAAAATGAAAAAAAAAAAGAAAAAATGAGGTAGATTGCTTACGAGTACTCTCAGGTACACTGTAAGTAACAATTTGCAATTTGAGATGCAGGCAAAGCCAGGGGTACAATGGAGTAAGGGAGCATGGCGAGGCTAGGCAACCTAGGTAATAAATGGAATCAAAGAAAAGTTGAATAATAAACATAGGCAAATTTAAGCTAATGATTAATAACTATAGATAGTTCAGTAATGATTGTATAATTAAAAAGACCTGAAGAACTACTTAATAACTCAATTAAATAATTTCGGTAAATGACTAGGTAAGAGTAAGTTAAAAATTAAGTCAGAAAATGAACCAAGGAGACTTAGGATACCTAGCCCCACTAGTTGACAGGGGGTTAATTAAGTTAATTCACTGGGAGTGATAATAAGGTGAGACAAACCACATTGGGAGAGGAAAGTGTTGAGGTTTTCTTCTTTAGTAATAGTAAACATTTTGCCCTCTGCGGTTTTTCTCACCTTTATCAGACCATCTCTAACGAAGCACTGATGAATCGCATCTGGGTTTTGTTGACGGATTTGACGCAGGCGGTAGAGGATTTGCTGTCTGTTCCTGGTCAAGCACTCGTTGATGTATAATCCCTTCCGTTGGGATGCAGCTGTCCGGACTAGATTGGATTTCGTGAACTGGGAAGACAGCTTCAGGCGAATTTTCCGTTGATTTAGACCTGATGGATTCTTTTTGCCTACTCTGTAGGCAGCAATAACGTCAGTTTTGTTTAGATTGAGCTGCAATTTGTTTTTTAAGAGATCCTGAGCTATTTCGACACAATTTTCACCTTCATGTTCCACAGGTATATCTTGGGACGACACGATAACAGAGTCTAGCAGCTTTTGCTGGTCTTGTTCCTCCTGGGAGACGGAACGTTGAGCTGAAAATGTACTGATACATGCAGTCATTTTGCTGAGAGCTTCCTCCTGTTTTTTAAGGCTTCATCAGTTTTCCGAAGGTTGTTTTCCTCATGGAGATCATTCAAATCATGCTGTAGTTGGTCTTGGCTAGCCTTGTAGTTTCTAATATCCTCGCGGAGGAGGGTTATTTCTTGTTGTTGTTGTTGGAGATTAGCGCTGTTCGCTAGATTCTCGTTGAGAAGACTCAAGATGATAGTATTTTGTGACTCGAGGACTAGGCACAACTTTTTGAACCACTGATTCTCGGTCCAGTTAGTGAATTCCGGTGAGGGACCGGAAGCTCGCTTGAGTTGCTTATACTGGGATGCTAGCATGTTCATAGGAGAGGGTTGAGAGGACTCTGTTCCCTTGCTCAATGGGGTGGAGGGGAGGGCATCCCCGCCACCCCGGACCCCAGAGCTTCCAGACGGAGAAACACGGATATTGTTAGAGTTGGCCGGGATGGATGTCTTGTTAAGGGGTTTGTTGCCCTTATTTCCCTGCACAGTCACATTTTTAGGAGACATGATTGGTTAGAATGGACTGGGGGGTATATGTTGAGAAGAAACTTGCGTCAGGCAGCGCGGTGGCGGCAGCATGCACTGGTACTCACACCGAAGAGGATTGTTTTGAAACTTATTTGAGATGGAATGAGTTGATTTTGGTCGGTTACTTTGGTTTTGCTATAACATGCTTGGCACATGCTTGGCAGGCAGATTCCTCAGTACAGTTTCTTCAGCACAGCTTGGGTAGCACACAGCTTGGGTAGCACACAGCATTGGTTAGCACACAGCATCGTTTAGCACACAGCATCGGTTAGCATACAGCATCGGTTAGCATACAGCATCGGGTATGGCGCTCACAGCTTCTCTTCCTCCTCCAGGCAGCATGCTTCTCCCTTGTGTTTGAAACTGAACAAATACCTGCGTTCACAGTTCATCCTCGTCGCCAATGTGGTGTTTGTGTGTTACTGAGGAAGTCTTGGCTGTAGGGTTGATGTAAAGTCATGACTTGGTTACTGACTTTAATACTTAATATGATTACATGGCTAGTAGCTACCAAGCTTGGCTGGCGTCCTGTACGCTCTCTTGTTTACCTCCTCTCCCTGGCGTCTCAGCCGCCGCACATAGAAAACGGATGGTACCATTTTCTGTGAACATGACACCTGGGTGTGTCCACATCTGGCCTCCCAGCATGGTGCCTGGGTGTGTCCACATCTGGCCTCCCAGCATGGTGCCTGGGTGTCCACATCTGGCCTCCCAGCATGGTGCCTGGGTGTGTCCACATCTGGCCTCCCAGCATGGTGCCTGGGTGTGTCCACATCTGGCCTCCCAGCATGGTGCCTGGGTGTCCACATCTGGCCTCCCAGCATGGTGCCTGGGTGTGTCCACATCTGGCCTCCCAGCATGGTGCCTGGGTGTGTCCACATCTGGCCTCCCAGCATGGTGCCTGGGTGTCCACATCTGGCCTCCCAGCATGGTGCCTGGGTGTGTCCACATCTGGCCTCCCAGCATGGTGCCTGGGTGTGTCCACATCTGGCCTCCCAGCATGGTGCCTGGGTGTCCACATCTGGCCTCCCAGCATGGTGCCTGGGTGTGTCCACATCTGGCCTCCCTGCATGGTGCCTGGGGTGTGTCCACATCTGGCCTCCCAGCATGGTGCCTGGGGTGTGTCCACATCTGGCCTCCCAGCATGGAGCCTGGGGTGTGTCCACATCTGGCCTCCACCACCACCACCACCTCTCCCACCTCTCAGTAGTGGGGAATAGTGGTGGTGGGGAGAGAGGTGGTGGGGGTGGGAGAGGTGGTGGGAGAGGGGGGGGGGTAAGAGAGAGGTGGTGGTGGTGGTGGGAGAGGTGGTGGTGGGGGGGATGGTGAGAGAGAGGTGGTGGTGGTGGGAGAGGTGGCGGTGGGGGGGGGTGAGAGAGAGGTGGTGGTGGTGGTGGTGGGGGGTGGGAGAGGTTGTATATAAAGGATTATTGATAAAGTTTGTGTAAGGTTGCTCGTGTTTTTGTCAGAGTTGTATGAATTTCTGAGAAAATAAATGAAAAAATTATGTTTCAGAGAGAATAAGATGATTCTTAGGTTAAGTTACATTATGTAGGAGAGGGAAAGTTAGGTTAGGCAAGCAAAGTTAAGTTGTGTAAGTTATATTAATTAAGGTAGGCTAAGTTCAGTTAAGTTGGATAAGTTATGTAAGTTGGGTACTGTCAGGATAGGTAAGTTTAACTAAGTTACATTAGAATAGGCTAGTACAGGTAAGTCAAGTTACATTAGGATATGTAAGTAAAGTTAAGTTAGTAAGGTTAGGTTAGGATAGGTTACATTATGTAAGTGAGTAAGGTTAGGAAAGTTAACCTTATGACTTACTACTTAAGTTAGTAAGGTTAGGTAGGTTAGGTTAGGTTAGGTAAGTTAAGTTAGTATTTATAAGGGGAAGTGCTTGAATGGTTATTGGCATGTCAAGACATGTTCCCAGCTTGGACTCGTCCAGGATGGGGGAGTACCCTACACTGTTGGAGGGCGCGGTGTGTCTGGGAAGAAGTACATGAAGGAACATTGAGGTTGGAGAAGAAGTTAATGGAGGAACTTCGAGGCTGGAGAAGAAGTGTGTGCTGAACTCTGTGGTAGAGCAGAACTCCATAGTGAGGAGTGCAGCAGATTGGGAGAACTGCACAAGTGCCTTTCCTGATATTTTGGAGGATCCAGATATACGCAATGATTAAGGAGCTTCTAGGAGCAGAACAGAGGTTCATTGTGGACACATGATTGTATAAGGGCAAGTGCTTGAATGGTTATTGGCATGTAAGACGCAGTGTAAAGTGAGAGATTAATATATTCTTTTGTTGTGGGATACTTATGTAGATGTTTGAGGTATCTCAGCTCCAAGCAGTGAAAGAGTAGTAAGTGGTAAGCCAAGAGTTGTGCAGCCACTTGATATGGACAGTTGGTGAAGCCAGGATATGATAGTGGAGAGCTACCGGCTTGTACCAGTTTAGTGTTGTATGGTCATATTGCTGATCATATGTTTGTATTATGTAATTCCTGAGGTATAACACAAGGTATACCTCGTGCAACACGGGGTATACCTCGTGCAACACGGGGTATACCTCGTGCAACACTGGGTATATCTCGTGCAACACGGGGTATACCTCGTGCAACACGGGGTATACCTCGTGCAACACGAGGTATACCACGTGCAACACGGGGTATACCATGTGCAACACGGGGTATACTGTAACACTGTAAAAGGGTTTGGTTTAGGTTAATACATACATAGAGTACATGAGTCACAGACAAGGATCTGAGAGGCGCCAGTTTGTCGGCCTGAGATCTCACACCTCAAAGCGTTAATGACCTCAAGTGACCTGAGGTCAGATCATGAGAATTTCACCTTGCTTCCGCTAAGCTTATAATTGTAGTCTGGTAGCCTTCAAACATGCCGACGTTTAAGGAGTGGCTTGGTAGTGCCGGAGGCTATCTACTTGAGGGCGGAGTTAGTACTAGGGTCCCCAATATATACTGAGGGAGCATAGAGCATGGGGCATTAAGACAGAACAGCAGACGAGCCAGGAGAGCAGAGAAAACGTCCCTAGCAGGGAGGCTGTCGGCCGGCAGGGGCGAGACAGTCTCTGTCAAGCTACAGACCCCCCCCCCCCTCTCTATTCAACTTAGACCCAGTCCTCGGTGAGTGAACAGTACGGTGACTTGGTCGTGTTTTACAAGTGTTGTGTGACGATCAGGGGCAGTCAATTGTAGTGTTCTCAGATTCTTGGAGGATGGCTCACTTTGAATATTAATCTTTAACATTTTAATTGGATTGCTTAAGTTATGATATTTATCATGAAAAATATAATTGTTGAATTTATTATTTAAATGGTCTTTCACTGTGTCCCTAGAGTTGAGTTGATGTGAGAAAGCCTCGGGGATTATTGGTTCCCTGATTTTAATGAGTACATGATAAAGATGGGACATACTAATAATGATATCTTGATAACATCTTTGGTGAATATTGTGATACAGACAAGTTCCATTCCTTGTCTTGTATGTAATGATCATGAATGGATGGTGGCAGCATTTCGTCTTCTACTATCTACTTTCTACTTCTACTAGCTACTCTTCTACTTCTACCTATCTACTCCTCTCCCTCCACCCCTCTCTAAACTCTCACTTTCAACTAATGACCATCCTCGCCCCTCCCACCTCTCTCCCTCTCACCCCAAACCCTCACTAATTACTTCACTATTCATTTCTTTCCTTTCGTTTTCTCTTATACGTTTGTGGCAATGATTCTGTATTCTAGAGTTCTCTCTAGAGTTTCGGGTAGCTGATCCAGTTACGGCGCCTTGTAGTCTTAGCACCTAGGTAGTCGAATACCTAGGTTACAAGGTGTTGAACAAGAGAGGTTGCCTTAGGTACTCTGGGAGTGCTCTAGAATAGTTAGCTAACTGGGGACGGGATAACGGACTAGAGAGAGCTGTTTCCCCCGGCCTCGTTAGTTAACTGGGGGGTGGAATAATGGACAAGATAGAGCTATTTCCCCCACCCCCCGTTACAATGTTGGCAGCGGTGTTGAACAATGTTGTAGGTAGTTGGTGTTCTTTTAACATTGTTCAGTCCCACGTGTCTTTTTGCCGCTCAGGTGCTATCAGGGAGATCTTGACAGGTGTTTATTATTCGCGATTTAGCGAACTTTTTTCAGGTTAGGAGATTGTGATTCTCTGGTGTTGTGTTTAGTGATTTTGTGAGTTTTGTAAAGTTCAGGGAATGTTCTCCAGAACTTGCGTGTGAAGTGATTTATGTTAGTGATAAGATTTGGTGATTTTGGAACTTAGCGATGTTGGTAGTGCAGGTCAGCTGAGTGTGACAGGTGACCTCGCATGTCCCACGGGGACACCCAGCCACCGCTGGTCTCCAGGTCAGTGGGGAGTGGCAGGTGTAGTTTTTAAGTAGTGGTTCTGCTCAGATTATTGCGATCGACTGTTTTACTCCATTTGAACGCAATAACCCGAGGTGTACTGGTATTGTACAGCATACTAGGGGGAGGCTTAGTATGTCAGTAGACTTCACGTTGGGGACGCTCGACGTTAGATAGTCTGGTCACAGGGGTGACAACAGTTTGGAGTTGTTGACCGGCGGAGAAGCTAGGGAAACACTCTGGGTCACGTAGGTGGCTGTAGGTTAAGGGTGGGAGTAACGGATAATTATGTACTTAAGATTAGGAAAGGTACAGTTAAGTTAGGCTAGCATTTTGTCTATTAGTGTTGATTTTTTTTTTGTGACAAGTTAAAAGTAGTGATGACCTTATTCTCTCTTCTCTAACTTTACTCTGTTACTGTTTTATGTTCCACCAAGTCAGTATCATTCAGTGTCAATTGGATTATTTAAATTTAAGTGTAGTCGTTGCCAGGAGGAGAGCAGTATGACTGGACTGTGTGAACCCTATACAAACTACAGGGTCACACAACAGCATGGAACACGGGTATTGTCGCCTTTCTGTTCACCCACAGGTGGGAGCCAGAAGAGAGGAGAGACGCACATACAAAAGAGGGAGACGGCTGCTGTGTACCATACTCACGGGCGTTTATCACCACCACCACGACCAGCCCACTACCTGGAGGTCATGGTTCCACCACCACCAACACCACCCCGGGGGACCCCAAGATGCAGTCCTCTCGGTCGGTCAACATTGGTCTACCCAGTGGACCCCAAGACGGACGGACCCCAGTGGACCCCAAGACGGACGGACCCCAAGACGGACGGACCCCCAGTGGACCCCAGGTCGTTCTGCAGACGACCCCAGACGACCCAGTAAAGATGGAAGAGGAGCAACAACGACTCCAGTCTGTCCCACCAACATCGGTCTACCCAGGATGGACCCCAGGACGGACAGACCCCCAATGGACCCCAGGTCGCTTGTCTAAGACCCATGGGAGGAAGAAGAGAGAAGAAAGAAGAAAGAAGAAGGAAGAGAGAAGAAAGAAGAGAGAAGAAAGAAGAAAGAAGAAGGAAGAGAGAAGAAAGAAGAGAGAAGAAAGAAGAAAGAAGAAGGAAGAGAGAAGAAAGAAGAGAGAAGAAAGAAGAAGATAAGACCAAGCTGAGTGAGACACGATGCCTAGTGTCCCTTGCTGGTGTCAGCATCATTGCATGGAGCGTAATTGTAAGACAGGATCGTTTGCCTTAACTGGCCGCCCCTCCTGCAAGCATGTTGCTCTGTTGAGTGATTCTTCCTGTGTCATGCGGACTTGATGTGGCTGTCAGAAGTGGCTCTCTGAAGGAGGCGTGCTGGAGCAACAGGGAGGAAGAAGAGTAGGATGGGATTTCTACTGTTGGCAACTATATGAAGGTCTCGAAACTTGTAGTCCCTATAGCTGTGAAGAACCCCAATATACGTCTCTCATGGTGACTAACGTAGGGCCAATTACAGATCAGCTGGGACAACCGAATTCCACGGTCCTGTGCGCAGTTCAAGTAGTAACGGCTTCTGGTTGACCAAGGGTTGTTGTGCGTTAACGACGGAGAAGCGACAGAGGCAGTTGTGTTGAAGAAATGTGGTACAGGATTATCTACAAGACCAAGCAGTGACGGCGCCCAGCCAGAGACAATGGACGTCTGTCTATATATTTCATTTTTTAGAGTAGGATGATGAATATTTGTTTAGCTAGGATGTATTTTTTTTTCGTTAATAAAGTTGTTGCACACAGCTAGCTTGCTTTAGCAGTGTTGCAAAAACTTTATTTCGGGGAGAAGGGGAGATGTAACACTGTAAAAGTGTTTGGTTTAGGTTAATACATACATAGAGTACATGAGTCACAGACAAGGATCTGAGAGGCGCCAGTTTGTCGGCCTGAGATCTCACACCTCAAAGCGTTAATGACCTCAAGTGACCTGAGGTCAGATCATGAGAATTTCACCTTGCTTCCGCTAAGCTTATAATTGTAGTCTGGTAGCCTTCAAACATGCCGACGTTTAAGGAGTGGCTTGGTAGTGCCGGAGGCTATCTACTTGTGGGTGGAGTTAGTACTAGGGTCCCCAATATATACTGAGGGAGCATAGAGCATGGGGCATTAAGACAGAACAGCAGACGAGCCAGGAGAGCAGAGAAGACGTCCCTAGCAGGGAGGCTGTCGGCCGGCAGGGGCGAGACAGTCTCTGTCAAGCTACAGACCCCCCCCCCCCTCTCTATTCAACTTAGACTCAGTCCTCGGTGAGTGAACATTACGGTGACTTGGTCGTGTTTTACAAGTGTTGTGTGACGATCAGGGGCAGTCAATTGTAGTGTTCTCAGATTCTTGGAGGATGACTCACTTTGAATATTAATCTTTAACATTTTAATTGGATTGCTTAAGTTATGATATTTATCATGAAAAATATAATTGTTGAATTTATTATTTAAATGGTCTTTCACTGTGTCCCTAGAGTTGAGTTGATGTGAGAAAGCCTCGGGGATTATTGGTTCCCTGATTTTAATGAGTACATGATAAAGATGGGACATACTAATAATGATATCTTGATAACATCTTTGGTGAATATTGTGATACAGACAAGTTCCATTCCTTGTCTTGTATGTAATGATCATGAATGGATGGTGGCAGCATTTCGTCTTCTACTATCTACTTTCTACTTCTACTAGCTACTCTTCTACTTCTACCTATCTACTCCTCTCCCTCCACCCCTCTCTAAACTCTCACTTTCAACTAATGACCATACTCGCCCCTCCCACCTCTCTCCCTCTCACCCCAAACCCTCACTAATTACTTCACTATTCATTTCTTTCCTTTCGTTTTCTCTTATACGTTTGTGGCAATGATTCTGTATTCTAGAGTTCTCTCTAGAGTTTCGGGTAGCTGATCCAGTTACGGCGCCTTGTAGTCTTAGCACCTAGGTAGTCAAATACCTAGGTTACAAGGTGTTGAACAAGAGAGGTTGCCTTAGGAACTCTGGGAGTGCTCTAGAATAGTTAGCTAACTGAGGACGGAATAACGGACTAGAGAGAGCTGTTTCCCCAGGCCTCGTTAGTTAACTGGGGGGCGGAATAATGGACAAGATAGAGCTATTTCCCCCCACCCCCCCGTTACAATACCTCGTGCAACACGAGGTATACCACGTGCAACACGGGGTATACCACGTGCAACACGGGGTATACCATGTGCAACACGGGGTATACCATGTGCAACACGGGGTATACCACGTGCAACACGAGGTATACCATGTGCAACACGGGAATATACCACGTGCAACACGAGGTATACCATGTGCAACACGGGGTATACCACGTGCAACACGAGGTGTAACACGGGGTATACCACGTGCAACACGGGGTATACCATGTGTAACACGGGGTATACCACGTGCAACACGGGGTATACCACGTGCAACACGAGGTATACCATGTGCAACACGGGGTATACCACGTGCAACACGAGGTATACCACGTGTAACACGAGGTATACCCCGTGTTGCTCGTGGTATACCCCGTGTTGCACGTGATATACCCCGTGTTGCACGGGGTATACCACGTGCAACACGAGGTATAACACGTGCAACACGGGGTATACCACGTGCAACACGAGGTATACCACGTGCAACACGGGGTATACCACGTGCAACACGAGGTATACCACGTGCAACACGGGGTATACCACGTGCAACACGGGGTATACCACGTGCAACACGAGGTATACCACGTGCAACACGAGGTATACCACGTGCAACACGAGGTATACCACGTGCAACACGGGGTATACCACGTGCAACACGAGGTATACCACGTGCAACACGGGGTATACCACGTGCAACACGAGGTATACCACGTGCAACACGAGGTATACCACGTGCAACACGGGGTATACCACGTGCAACACGAGGTATACCACGTGCAACACGGGGTATACCACGTGCAACACGAGGTATACCACGTGCAACACGGGGTATACCACGTGCAACACGAGGTATACCACGTGCAACACGGGGTATACCACGTGCAACACGGGGTATACCACGTGCAACACGAGGTATACCACGTGCAACACGGGGTATACCACGTGCAACACGAGGTATACCACGTGCAACACGGGGTATACCACGTGCAACACGGGGTATACCACGTGCAACACGGGGTATACCACGAGCAACACGAGGTATACCACGTGCAACACGAGGTATACCACGTGTTGCACCTGGTATACCTCGTGTTGTATACTTATAACATATTTAGTATAGCAACACATGCTATACTAAATATGTTACGATTCCATTTCAATGTTTTTGATTCCATTGAAAATTTGAATTTTCATAGATTTAAATTTAATTATTTTGTGTGACATTGTGTTGGAATATAGCTGTATTGTTTACCAAAATGTTCATTTCATGAACATAGTTTTTTCATTTTTTTCATTTCGTTTTTTAATTTTTTTTTATATTTCAGTGATGGGAACATCAGATCATTTTATGTTCCAAATTTTCTGATTGGGAACATCAGATCATTTGGGAATGTATCGGACAAAGGAATGGGGAATGGTGGGGAGGACGAAGGGACGGGAGTGGGGGATGGTGGGGAGGACGAGGGGACAGGGCAGAGGGGGTAATGGTGGGGAAGACGAGGGGGACAGGGAAAGGGGTAGGGGTGGACTAGGGAACGGGGAGAGTGGGAGCTGGAGGGGAGGACGAGCGGATGCTGGAGTGGGGAATGGTTGGGTTGATGAGGGGACAGGAATGTGAGAAATGGTTGGGAGGACGAGGAGACGGGGGAGTGGGGAATGGTGGGGAGGACTGGGAGACAGGGAAAGGATGCTGTGGCTCAGCAACGCACATGTGTTGCTGAGCCACAGCAACGCGTGGCCAGATACAGCTAGTCTATACAAATAACAATGTAAAAGTTCGTTTGTTCAAAATTGCTAATATGCGAAAGTTCTTCAGTGATTGCTTTGAAATTTTCACAT
Organism: Procambarus clarkii; assembly: GCF_040958095.1. Classification (NCBI taxonomy): domain Eukaryota; kingdom Metazoa; phylum Arthropoda; class Malacostraca; order Decapoda; family Cambaridae; genus Procambarus; species Procambarus clarkii. The sequence goes on along the minus strand of NC_091163.1, from coordinate 48,165,895 downwards.
AACTTTCTGTTTGCATCCGAGTGGGTTTTTATATACATACTATATAGATGTCCCTTTTGTGACAGGAAAAAACATGTTTTTTTTTTTTAAAACTGTGTTTTTTATGTGAGGTAAATCTTCAAAACCTTTTAACCGATTGCTTTGAAAATTTGACACAACGTTGCATTCGAATAGTCCTTTTATATGTCTACTATATACATGCCTAACCTGTGACAGGAAAAAACATGTTTTTTTTTTAAACAGCACCATCTGTTGTAGGTAAGAGCAACACACACTGTAATCTCAGAACGTTCTTCACCAATTGTTTTGAAATTTGACACAATGTTCCATTTGAATACGCTTGTGTTTTTATATACCTACTATATAGATGCCACACCTGTGACAGGTAAAAACATGTTTTTTTTTTTTTAAACAGTGCCATCTGTTGCACACAATAGCAACACACACACTATATTAAATATGTTACGATTCCATTTAAATGTTTCTGATTGCATTGATAAATTGAATTTTCATAGATTTCGATTTATTTTAATTTTGTTATAATTATTTTGTGTGACATTGCATTGAAATTGAGCTGTGTTGTTTACCATACCATTCATTTCGTGAGTATAGTTTATTTTATATTTTTTTCAATTTTTTCATTTTGTTGTTTAAATGTTTATCTTATATTTCAGGGATGGGAACATCAGATCATTTGATGTTTCCAATTTTCTGATGGGAACATCAGATCATTTGGGAATGCATCGGATGAGGGAGAGGGGAATGGTGGGGAGGACAAGGGGACAGTAGTGGGGGATGGATGGTGGGGAGGACGAGGGAACAAGGGAGGGGGTAATGGTGGGGAAGATGAGGGGACGTGGGAGTTAGGGATGGAGACGAAGGGATAGGGGAATGGAAAGTGGTAGGGAAGACAAGGGAACAGGTGAGGGTGAGGAGGACGAGTGGACAGGGAGTGGGAGGATGAGGGGACGGTGGAGTGGGGGATGGTTGGGAGGACGAGGGAATGGGGGAGGGAGAATGGTGGGGAGGACTAGGAGACAGGGGTAGGTTGCTGTGGCTCAGCGACGCACATGTGTTGCTGGGCCACAGCAATGCGTGGCCGGGTACAGCTGGTTATTAAAGAAACTCCCAGGTGGTGAGGGAAGCTCCTAGCTTATCTTTTTGATGTTATCTTGACATGATTTTGGGACTTAGCGTCCCTGCAGCCCGGACCTCGACCAGGCCTCCTTTTTGTTACACACCCCCAAGAAGCAGCTGTCCAACTCTAAGGTACCTATTTACTGCTAGGTGAACAGGGGCATCAGGGTGAAAGCAACTCTGCCCATTTGTTTCCGCCTACACCGGGATCGAACATGGAACCTTAGGACTATAAATCCCGAGCGCTGTCCACTCAGCCGTCAGGCCACTAGCAGGACAACTTTTGAGTCATACAGTCCACTAATGTATCATAGTCTGCTTAATTTCTTTGATGAATTAAGGTGACTTAGAGAATAACTTTGATGACTTTGAGATGTATTAGAGAACAACTTTGATGAACGAAGGTGTGTTAGAGAATAACTGTGATTAACAAAGATGTTTAGAGAATGCCTTTGAGGCACTTGAGTCTTTGAGCTTGTTACTGATGTCTCAAAGAGTGTCTTTGACTATTTTTCTTACTCCATGAAGTATATTGTTAGTTACAAAAGTGTTTAAAGAAGTCACATTTGACTATTTTTACTTAAGGGGAAGAATTATTTTAGTTAAGGATGTAAAGATGACGTATTTGTCTATTTTTAGTTGATTGACGAATAATTTTAGTTAAGAAATGATGAACGTGGCTATTGTTAGTTGAATGACTATGGATAAAGTAGGTTATGATCAGTGTTGGAAAGTTTCTTTTGACTATTTTTAGCTAAGAGAAAGGTTTATTTTAGTTAAGAACAGTGTTGAACGAAGCTAATCCTGACTATTTTTAGTTGATTGACGAATGAGTTTAGTTAAGAAAAGACAAGAAAAGATGACGAATGTGATTATTTTTTTGTTGGCAAAAACTTTTAGTTAAAAAGAACAAGTTTATCTTGGTAAATTTGTTACTGTATAAAGTGAAGATTTGTTTACAAACAGTGCTGGTAACAAATAATAAATTGTTAAGCAAAAATACATGGACATAGTTTTTGAAAATAAAGGTGATGAGTTACTACAAAGTTACTTTGTAGTAACTTGTTAAGAATTAGTAATGTTGCTGTTGATAGTATTTGACAAAGAACTAGTTACTGAATGGAAGAAATAATTGTACATTTGATTTTAAAGATCATGTAAGAGAATGCGGTGGACACAGTGAACATACGGGGAACATGAGAAAGTACACAGAGAACATGAATGAGAATGACATGAACCCAGTGAACAACTTGCTGAGAACATTGAGAATATGACAAAGAACATAGAAAACATGAAAGAGAATGCAAAAATATGACTTGAACTGGCAGAGAACATGCTGTGAACATTGGTAGATAATGGAGAATATGGAGAAACAGGTGAAAAATATGGAATGGACATTTGAGAGGATATTTTAGGAACATGGAGAGAACATACAAATACAGGTTTGGATAACCACAAGGTTATCCAAACCTGTATTTGTATGACCAGTATGGTAATATAACAACACACTATGGACCAGTATGGTAATATCACAACACACCATGGACCAGTATGGTAATATCACAACACACCATGGACCAGTATGGTAATATCACAACACACCATGGACCAGTATGGTAATATCACAACACACCATGGTCCAGTATGGTAATATATCAACACACCATGGACCAGTATGGTAATATAACACACTATGGACCAGTATGGTAATATCACAACACACCATGGACCAGTATGGTAATATAACGACACACCATGGACCAGTATGGTAATATATCAACACACCATGGTCCAGTATGGTAATATCACAACACACCATGGACCAGTATGGTAATATAACAACACACCATGGTCCAGTATGGTAATATCACAACACACCATGGACCAGTATGGTAATATAACAACACACTATGGTCCAGTATGGTAATATAACGACACACCATGGACCAGTATGGTAATATCACCACACACCATGGACCAGTATGGTAATATAACAACACACTATGGTCCAGTATGGTAATATAACGACACACCATGGACCAGTATGGTAATATCACCACACACCATGGACCAGTATGGTAATATCACAACACACCATGGACCAGTATGGTAATATAACAACACACCATGGTCCAGTATGGTAATATAACGACACACCATGGACCAGTATGGTAATATCACCACACACCATGGACCAGTATGGTAATATCACAACACACCATGGACCAGTATGGTAATATAACAACACACCATGGACCAGTATGGTAATATCACCACACACCATGGACCAGTATGGTAATATCACAACACACCATGGACCAGTATGGTAATATAACAACACACCATGGACCAGTATGGTAATATAACGACACACCATGGACCAGTATCTTGAGGTTATCTTGAGATGATTTCGGGGCTTTTTAGTGTCCCCGCGGCCCGGTCCATGACCAGGCCTCCACCCCCAGGAAGCAGCCCGTGACAGCTGACTAACACCCAGGTACCTATTTTACTGCTAGGTTACAGGGGCATAGGGTGAAAGAAACTCTGCCCATTGTTTCTCGCCGGCGCCTGGGATCGAACCCAGGACCACAGGATCACAAGCCCAGTGTGCTGTCCGCTCGGCCGACCGGCTCCCTGTCTCAGTATGGTAATATCCCCGGCTCAGTATGGTAATATCACAACACACCATGGACCAGTATGGTAATATAACAACACACCATGGACCAGTATGGTAATATCACAACACACCATGGATCACAAGCCCAGTGTGCTGTCCGCTCGGCCGACCGGCTCCCTGTCTCAGTATGGTAATATCCCCGGCTCAGTATGGTAATATCACAACACACCATGGACCAGTATGGTAATATCACAACACACCATGAACCAGTATGGTAATATCACAACACACCATGGACCAGTATGGTAATATCACAACACACCATGGACCAGTATGGTAATATCACAACACACCATGGTCCAGTATGGCAACAGTCAGTGGAAACTGTTAACAAACAGTTATAAAACATAATTGCCATAACTATTACAATTAACATAATTATTAGTAGTGACAGTGTCAGACCACGAAGGAAGAATTGAAACAGGAAGTTCCTTAAGAACTTTCGTATTTAATAATACATCTTCAGAAGGGTGAGTTACATGTACATAGATTTGGACATATATAGGCAGGAGAGAGGTGAAGTGAAGTGAGGTACAATGATAAACGTATGACTGGGAAAGGGTGGATGTAAATAGGGGGCTGTATCCTATGGGCCAATAGGCCCATACATTGATATTAATAAAATAGTGGATGTTAACATGGTATTAGTGAGACAAATGTGTATGAATGATCCTACTAAAAATGCCCTTTAACTGATCAATCAAAAATGGATCTAAATTATACAAACCACTGCTAATGTTCAAGTTACATAATTTTGTAATCTGTATTAAAGCAGATTCAGTTATGTTCCTACTGAAAGTGCTTTTACAATTCGTTAATGAAGAAGCCATCTCCCAATCAATTTGGTGGGAATTTTCTGACAAATGAACAAACAACGCATTAGACAATTGGCCATGTCTTACAGAGTATTTATGTTGTGACATTCTACATTTCAAATCTTAAGATGTTTGCCCAACATAGAACCTATTATAATCTTAAAAGGTATTTTATATATGATACAATTATCACTACGAGGACTGTTTCTAGCTAATAGTTTTCTAACAGTATTTTCGTAATTAAACAATACATGTATATCAAAAAGTTTCAAGGCCTTGACAATATTTTCAAACCCAGAAAAATATGGTAAACACAACACATTCTTTGGGGGAATTTTCTCACTGCATATATTATTATAATATGTACGACGTGCTTTGCTACGGCAAACTTCCAAAAAACTCAGTGGATAACAAAGCTTGAGACCAATAGAATCAATATTCTTAAACTCTTCATCAAAGAATTCTGGACTAACAACCCGAAGAGCTCTTGAGATACATAGAGTAAAAAATAGATTTTTTCACATTGTATCTGTCCTGAGAAATAATGAATAAGATAAATTATTCGTAGACTTCCTGTAAAAACTAAACTTTAGTGAACAATCTTCCCTATGAATAAGTATATCTAAGAATGGCAAACATTTACCAATTTCAGTCTCCATAGTAAATTTTCTAGAGGTGACTTGATCATTAAGTTTAGCTACAAATTCGTCTGTGTTTACATCTGTAGGCCATATACACAAAATATCATCAACATATCTAAACCATGGAATGATTCCAGGGGTAATTATTGAACAAATTTTTCATCATGAGTAAATTTTCGTGATTTAAACACATAATTATTAGTAGTGTTTAGCAGTAATATTATTTACAGACTAACAAGCACCGACCAATTTACAACTGTAGAGTAACACTATGGATAATGAAATAATATATATTATATTACATTGTTATATTCTGGTGTAAAATATATACATGGCAGCTTATCCACAGCTAAGTTTTGTTACTTAGCTTAGTGTTTGACCCCATGTGTGGGACCTGAGTGATAGTGCGGAGATGGTGATGTACAAGTGATGGTGATATAGCAGTGATAGTGAGGTGAAGGTGATATACCAGTGATGGTGATATAGCAGTGATGGTGAGGTGAAGGTGATATACCAGTGATGGTGATATAGCAGTGATGGTGAGGTGATGGTGATATAGCAGTGATAGTGAGGTGAAGGTGATATAGCAGTGATAGTGAGGTGATGGTGATAGTGAGGTGAAGGTGATATACCAGTGATGGTGATATAGCAGATGATGGTGATATAGCAGGTGATGGTGATATAGCAGGTGATGGTGATATAGCAGTGATAGTGAGGTGAAGGTGATATACCAGTGATGATGATACAGCAAGTGATAGTGAGGTGATGGTGATATAGCAAGTGATAGTGAAGTGATGGTGATATATTAGTGATAGTGAGGTGATGGTGACATAGCAGTGATAGTGATATAGCAGTGATAGTAAGGTGATGGTGATATAGCAAGTGATAGTGAGGTGGTGATATAGCAGTGATAGTGAGGTGATGGTGATATAGAAGTGATAGTGATATAACAGTGATAGTGAGGTGATGTGATGTGATCACTATCAGTGATAGTGTGATGTGGTGATATAGCAGTGATAGTGAGGTGATGGTTATATAGCAGTGATAGTGAGGTGATGGTGATATAGCAGTGATAGTGTGATGTGATATAGCAGTGATAGTGTGATGTGGTGATATAGCAGTGATAGTGAGGTGGTGGTGATATAGCAGTGATAGTGAGGTGATGGTGATATAGCAGTGATAGTGTGATGTGGTGATATAGCAGTGATAGTGTGATGTGGTGATATAGCAGTGATAGTGAGGTGATGGTGATATAGCAAGTGATAGTGAGGTGGTGATATAACAGTGATAGTGAGGTGATGGTGATATAGCAGTGATGGTGCAGTAGTGGTGATGTAGCAATGATAGTGATATATTAGTGAAAGTAAGGAGGAAATATATCAGTGTGAGGTGATAAAGCAATGAAAGTGAGATGATGTTGGTGAAGCAGTGAAAGTGATAGTGAGCTGTTGGTGATATAACGGTGACAACAGCTGTCATATAGTGACACCAACAATCAGTTACTCAACATGGTCAGTACATTATCCCAGGTGTGGGAACTGAGGTGATGGTGATATAGATGTTATAGTGAGGTGATAGTGATATAGCAATGATAGGTGACAGTACTGTGAAAGAGCAAATGATGGTGATACAGCAGTGATAGTCACGTATGATAGTTAAACACCAAAGATAGTGAAGTTATGGTAATATAGTGATAAAGGTTGAGCTTGAATTACATTGGCATCAAAACCCACAGTCCATAGTGATGCAGGAGTGATGGTGATGGGTTATGGTACAGTGAACTAGAGTGGCAGCACAACACCACAGTAGTGATGGTACAGTGAACTAGAGTGGCAGCACAACACCACAGTAGTGATGGTGATGGTACAGTGAACTAGAGTGGCAGCACAACACCACAGTAGTGATGGTACAGTGAACTAGAGTGGCAGCACAACACCAGAGTAGTGATGGTACAGTGAACTAGAGTGGCAGCACAACACCACAGTAGTGATGGTGATGGTACAGTGAACTAGAGTGGCAGCACAACACCACAGTAGTGATGGTGATGGTACAGTGAACTAGAGTGGCAGCACAACACCACAGTAGTGATGGTACAGTGAACTAGAGTGGCAGCACAACACCACAGTAGTGATGGTACAGTGAACTAGAGTGGCAGCACAACACCACAGTAGTGATGGTGATGGTACAGTGAACTAGAGTGGCAGCACAACACCACAGTAGTGATGGTGATGGTACAGTGAACTAGAGTGGCAGCACAACACCACAGTAGTAATGGTACAGTGAACTAGCGTTCACACACATGGCAGCACAACACATGGCAGCACAACACCAGAGTAGTGATGGTACAGTGAACTAGAGTGGCAGCACAACACCACAGTAGTGATGGTGATGGTACAGTGAACTAGAGTGGCAGCACAACACCACAGTAGTGATGGTGATGGTACAGTGAACTAGAGTGGCAGCACAACACCACAGTAGTGATGGTGGTGGTATAGTGAACTAGAGTGGCAGCACAACACCACAGTAGTGATGGTGATGGTACAGTGAACTAGAGTAGCAGCACAACACCACAGTAGTGATGGTGGTGGTATAGTGAACTAGAGTGGCAGCACAACACCACAGTAGTGATGGTGGTGGTATAGTGAACTAGAGTGGCAGCACAATACCACAGTAGTGTTGGTACAGTGAACTATAGTGGCAGCACAACACCACAATAGTGATGGTGATGGTACAGTGAACTAGAGTGGCAGCACAACACCACAGTAGTGATGGTACAGTGAACTAGAGTGGCAGCACAACACCACAGTAGTGATGGTACAGTGAACTAGAGTGGCAGCACAACACCACAGTAGTAACGGTGATGGTACAGTGAACTAGAGTGGCAGCACAACACCACAGTAGTGGTGGTACAGTGAATCAAAGTGGCAGCACAACACCACAGTAGTGATGGTGATGGTACAGTGAACTAGAGTGGCAGCACAACACCAGTGTGTGATGGTACAGTGAACCAGAGTGGCAGCACAACACCACAATAGTGATGGTGATGGTACAGTGAACTAGAGTGGCAGCACAACACCACAGTAGTGATGGTACAGTGAACTAGAGTGGCAGCACAACACCACAGTAGTGATGGTACAGTGAACTAGAGTGGCAGCACAACACCACAGTAGTGATGGTGGTGGTATAGTGAACTAGAGTGGCAGCACAATACCACAGTAGTGTTGGTACAGTGAACTAGAGTGGCAGCACAACACCACAGTAGTGATGGTGATGGTACAGTGAACTAGAGTGGCAGCACAACACCACAGTAGTGATGGTGATGGTACAGTGAACTAGAGTGTCAGCACAACACCATATAAGTGATGGTACAGTGAACTAGAGTGGCAGCACAACACCACAGTAGTGATGGTACAGTGAACTAGAGTGGCAGCACAACACCACAGTAGTGATGGTACAGTGAACTAGAGTGGCAGCACAACACCACAGTAGTGATGGTGACGGTACAGTGAACTAGAGTGTCAGCACAACACCATATAAGTGATGGTACAGTGAACTAGAGTGGCAGCACAACACCACAGTAGTGATGGTACAGTGAACTAGAGTGGCAGCACAACACCACAGTAGTGATGGTGATGGTACAGTGAACTATAGTGGCAGCACAACACCACAGTAGTGATGGTGATGGTACAGTGAACTAGAGTGGCAGCACAACACCACAGTAGTGATGGTACAGTGAATTAGAGTGGCAGCACAACACCACAGTAGTGATGGTACAGTGAACTGAAGTGGCAACACAACACCACAGTAGTGATGGTGATGGTACAGTGAACTAGAGTGGCAGCACAACACCACAGTAGTGATGGTACAGTGAACTAGAGTGGCAACACAACACCACAGTAGTGATGGTGATGGTACAGTGAACTAGAGTGGCAGCACAACACCACAGTAGTGATGGTACAGTGAACTAGAGTGGCAACACAACACCACAGTAGTGATGGTAATGGTACAGTGAACTAGAGTGGCAGCACAACACCACAGTAGTGATGATACAGTGAATTAGAGTGGCAGCACAACACCACAGTAGTGATGGTACAGTGAACTGGAGTGGCAACACAACACCACAGTAGTGATGGTGATGGTACAGTGAACTAGAGTGGCAGCACAACACCACAGTAGTGATGGTGGTGGTACAGTGAACTAGAGTGGCAGCACAACACCACAGTAGTGATGGTGATGGTACAGTGAACTAGAGTGACAGCACAACACCACAGTAGTGGAGGTACAGTGAACTAGAGTGGCAGCACAACACCACAGTAGTGATGGTGATGGTACAGTGAACTAGAGTGGCAGCACAACACCATAGTAGTGGTGGTGGTGGTACAGTGAACTAGAGTGGCAGCACAACACCACAGTAGTGATGGTGGTGGTACAGTGAACTAGAGTGGCAGCACAACACACAGTAGTGATGGTACAGTGAACTAGAGTGGCAGCACAACACTACAGTAGTGATGGTGATGGTACAGTGAACTAGAGTGGCAGCACAACACAGTAGTGATGGTGGTGGTACAGTGAACTAGAGTGGCAGCACAACCCACAGTAGTGATGGTACAGTGAACTAGAGTGGCAGCACAACACCACAGTAGTGATGGTGGTGGTACAGTGAACTACAGTGGCAGCACAACACACAGTAGTGATGGTGATGGTACAGTGAACTAGAGTGGCAGCACAACACAGTAGTGATGGTGGTGGTACAGTGAACTAGAGTGGCAGCACAACACACAGTAGTGATGGTGATGGTACAGTGAACTAGAGTGGCAGCACAACACCACAGTAGTGATGGTGATGGTACAGTGAACTAGAGTGGCAGCAAACACCACAGTAGTGATAGTACAGTGAACTAGAGTGGCAGCACAACATCACAGTAGTGATGGTGGTAGTACAGTGAACTAGAGTGGCAGCACAACACCACAGTAGTGATGGTGGTGGTACAGTGAACTAGAGTGGCAGCACAACACCACAGTAGTGATGGTACAGTGAACTAAAGTGGCAGCACAACACACAGTAGTGATGGTGATGGTACAGTGAACTAGAGTGGCAGCACAACACCACAGTCCACCACAGTCACCTCCGTAATGTCACTGTGGTTGACTGCTGCCCTCACCACATCCAGGCCGCTCACCACATCACCGAAGACATCTGGCCACTGGTGACCACCCTGGTGGTCCCTGGTGGCGATGGCGAACTGGGCACTCTTGGGACCCCCCAGCGACCACCACCAGGACCACACAGCTCCTGCCTGGCCTGACTGCCGGTACTGCCCCTGGAGGTCAGGCAACAGTGGGGCTCCTCCCTTACCATCATTACTCTCGTAGTGTCCGCCCTCCACATACTCCCCCGGGCGACCCTTGGCCCCCACCCACAACAGTTTAGTGTTGCGGTAGGTGTGGCCCCGCTGGCCCGTACACAACAACACAAACTGTCTGGCCAGCGGAGTGTCAGGGGTCAGCCGGATGGTGACCCGCCCTCTTGTTGACCCCGCCCACCCGAGGTCAAGGAACGCCAGGGTGCAGGAGGGGTCCAGCACGCCCACAACATCACTCTCCTGCACAAGATGATATAAATCATGCTGGTAACTGTATAACAAAATGTTATCATATTAGTTATCACAACTCAGTAAGTCAGTAATGTCAGTAAGACTAGTGGGTGTAATAAAGTAACCTGGAGGGTGTGGGCGTGGACGGGCGTGGGCTGACGCAGGAGTGGGTGGAGGTACAGCTGTCCGTCTTGTAGAGTTATCCTGGCGGAGCGGCGGCCATCTTGGTCTTCCTGGACGGCCACCACCCGGCCAGCCTCCACCAGGCTCTTGACGGCCACCACCCGGCCAGCCTCCACCAGGCTCTTGACGGGCTCACTCATCCTGCGGAGGTCCTCAACCTGTGGACAGTGTCAGCCCCATTATCACATGTGGACAGTGTCAGCCCCATTATCACATGTGGACAGTGTCAGCCCCATTATCACCTGTGGACAGTGTCAGCCCCATTATCACCTGTGGTCAGTGTCAACCCCATTATCACCTGTGGACAGTGTCAGCCCCATTATCACCTGTGGACAGTGTCAGCCCCATTATCACCTGTGGTCAGTGTCAGCCCAAGTATCACCTGTGGAAAGTGTCAGCACCATTATCACCTGTGGACAGTGTCAGCACCATTATCACCTGTGGTCAGTGTCAACCCCATTATCACCTGTGGACAGTGTCAGCCCCATTATCACCTGTGGTCAGTGTCAGCCCCAGTATCACCTGTGGAAAGTGTCAGCACCATTATCACCTGTGGTCAGTGTCAGCCCCAGTATCACCTGTGGAAAGTGTCAGCACCATTATCACCTGTGATCAGTGTCGACTCCATTATCACCTGTGGACAGTGTCAGCCCGATTATGACCTGTGGACAGTGTCAGCCCCATTATCACCCGTGGTCAGTGTCAGCCCCATTATCACCTGTGGTCAGTGTCAGCCGCATTATAACCTGTGGACAGTGTCAGCACCATTATCACCTGTGGACAGTGTCAGCCCCGTTGTCACATGTGGACAGTGTCAGCCCCTTATCACCTGTGGTCAGTGCCAGCCCCATTATCACCTGTGGTCAGTGTCAGCCCCATTATCACCTGTGGACATTGTCAGCCCCATTATCACCTGTGGTCAGTGTCAGCACCATTATCACCTGTGGACAGTGTCAGCACCATTATCACCTGTGGTCAGTGTCAGCAATATTATCACCTGTGGTCAGTGTCAGCCCCATTATCACCTGTGGACAGTTTCAGCAATATTATCACCTGTGGTCAGTGTCAGCACCATTATCACCTGTGGACAGTGTCAGCAATATTATCACCTGTGGTCAGTGTCAGCCCCATTATCACCTGTGGACAGTTTCAGCCCCATTATCACCTGTGGTCAGTGTCAGCACCATTATCACCTGTGGACAGTGTCAGCACCATTATCACCTGTGGACAGTGTCAGCACCATTATCACCTGTGGACAGTGTCAGCACCATTATCACCTGTGGACAGTGTCAGCACCATTATCACCTGTGGACAGTGTCAGCACCATTATCACCTGTGGACAGTGTCAGCACCATTATCAGTCACCACTCCCACAACCAGCACATCACACTACCCATAAGAGACTAACACATCAACTAGAGAAGCAAGCAGCAGTGACAGGGAAGGTACTCCAGTGGATAAAGGAGTACCTAGGCAACAGAAGACAGCGAGTCACTGTGAGGGGTGAGACGTCAAAGTGGTGAGATGTCACCTGTGGAGTCCCACAAGGATCACTTTTTGAACCTATCCTGTTTCTCATATATGTAAAGGATCTTCCAGAGGTATTAGACTCATTCCTCTTAATGTTTGCTGATGATGCGACAATTATGAGCAGGATTAAGACAGAGGAAGACAGCAAAATGCTCCAAGATGACCTGGACAAACTGGAAGTATGGTCCAACAAATGGCTACTAGAGTTTAGCTCAAGTAAATGTAAAGTAATGAAGCTAGGTGTAGGGAGCAGGAGGCCAGACTCACGGTAACAAATAGGAGATGAAATCCTCCAAGAAACGGACAGAGAGAAGGATCTGGGAGATGATGTTACACCGAACCTGTCTCCTGAAGCCCACATCAAAAGGTTATCATCAGTGGCATATGCAAGACTGTCGAATATCTGAACTGCCTTTATAAATTTGTGTAAGGAATCGTTTAAAACCTTGTATATCACATATGTCATACCAATCCTGGAGTATGCAGCTCTAGCATGGAGTCCATACCTAGTCAAGCACATGACGAAGTTTGAGAAGGTTCAAAGGTATACTGTACCACCAGACTAGTTCCAGTACTACGAGGTATGAGTTACAAGCAAAGGCTACATGAATTAAACCCCCATGATGTTGGAAGACAGAAGAATTGGGGGAGACATGATTACAACATACAAAATTCTAAGAGGAATTAATAACGACAGACAGCCTAACACGGGTGGTGTTCAAACAAGGGGACACAGGAGGAAACATTGTACCCAAATGACCCACAGAGATATTAGAAAGAATTTTTCATCATCAGAATAGTTGGTGTATGGAATACATTAGGAAGTGATGTGGTGGAGGCTGACTCCATCCACAGTTTATAATGTAGATATGACAGTGCCCAATAGGCTCAGTAACCTGTACATCAGTTGATTAAAAGCTGAGAGGTGGGAACAATGAGCCGGAGCTCAAGCCCCGGAAGTACAATTAGGTGAGTACACACACCACAACCTCTACTTCAACCACACTCACAACCACCACACACAACCACCACACACACAACCACCACACTCACAACCACCACACTCACAACCACCACACACACACAACCACCACACACACAACCACCACACTCACAACCACCACACACACAACCACCACACACACAACCACCACACTCACAACCACCACACTCACAACCACCACACTCACAACCACCACACACACAACCACCACACACACACAACCACCACACCCACAACCACCACACTCACAACCACCACACTCACAACCACCACACACAACCACCACACACACACAACCACCACACACACACAACCACCACACACACAACCACCACACTCACAACCACCACACACACAACCAACACACACACAACCACCACACTCACAACCATCACACACACAACCACCACACTCACAACCACCACACTCACAACCACCACACACACAACCACCACACTCACAACCACTACACACACAACCACCACACTCACAACCACCACACACACACAACCACCACACTCACAACCACTACACACACAACCACCACACTCACAACCACCACACTCACAACCACTACACACAACCACCACACACACACAACCACCATACACACACAACCACCACACACACAACCACCACACTCACAACCACCACACACACAACCACCACACACACAACCACCACACTCACAACCACCACAGTCACAACCACCACACACACAACCACCACACTCACAACCACCACACTCACAACCACCACACACAACCACCACACACACACAACCACCACACACACACAACCACCACACACACAACCACCACACTCACAACCACCACACACACAACCACCACACACACAACCACCACACTCACAACCACCACACTCACAACCACCACACACACAACCAACACACTCACAACCACCACACTCACAACCACCACACACAACCACCACACACACACAACCACCACACACACACAACCACCACACACACAACCACCACACTCACAACCACCACACACACAACCACCACACACACAACCACCACACTCACAACCACCACACTCACAACCACCACACACACAACCACCACACTCACAACAGCCACACTCACAACCACCACATACACAACCACCACACACACAACCACCACACACACACAACCACCACACTCACAACCACCAAACACACAACCACCACACACACACAACCACCACACTCACAACTACCACACACACACAACCACCACACACACAACCACCACACACAACCACCACACTCACAACCACCACACTCACAACCACCACACTCACAACCACCACACACACAACCACCACACACACAACCACCACATACACTCAACCACCACACTAACAACCACCACACTCACAACCACCACACACACAACCACCACACACACAACCACCACACACACACAACCACTACACACACAACCACTACACACACACAACCACTACACACACAACCACTACACACACAACCACCACACTCACAACCACCACACACACAACCACCACACTCACAACCACCACACACACAACCACCACACACACAACCACTACACACACAACCACCACACACACAACCACTACACACACAACCACCACACACACAACCACCACACACACAACCACCACACACACAACCACTACACACACAACCACCACACTCACAACCACCACACACACAACCACCACACACACAACTATCACACTCACAACCACCACACTCACAACCACCACACTCACAACCACCACACACACAACCACCACACTCACAACCACCACACTCACAACCACCACACTCACAACCACAACACTCACAACCACCACACACACACAACCACCACACTCACAACCACCACACACATACAACCATCACACTCACAACCACCACACACACACAACCACCACACTCACAACCACCACACTCACAACCACCACACTCACAACCACCACACTCACAACCACCACACTCACAACAACCACACACACAACCACCACACTCACAACCACCACACTCACAACCACCACACACACAACCACCACACTCACAACCACCACACTCACAACCACCACACACACAACCAATACACACACCCACCACACCCACAACCACCACACTCACAACCACCACACACACAACCACCACACACACACAACCACCACACACACAACCACCACACACACACAACCACCACACACACACAACCACCACACACACAACTACCACACTCACAACCACCACACACACACAACCACCACACTCACAACCACCACACACACACAACCACCACACACACACAACCACCACACACACACAACCACCACACTCACAACCACCACACACACAACCACCACACACACACAACCACCACACACACACAACCACCACACACACAACCACCACACTCACAACCATCACACACACAACCACCACACACACACAACCACCACACTCACAACCACCACACTCACAACCACCACACACACACAACCACCACACACACAACCACCACACACACACAACCACCACACTCACAACCACCACACTCACAACCACCACACACACACAACCACCACACACACAACCACCACACTCACAACCACCACACTCACAACCACCACACACACAACCACCACACCCACAACCATCACACACACAACCACCACACTCACAACCACCACACACACAACCACCACACACACAACCACCACACCCACAACCACCACACACACACAACCACCACACACACAACCACCACACTCACAACCACCACACACACAACCACCACACTCACAACCACCACACACACAACCACCACACCCACAACCACCACACTCACAATCACCACACTCACAACCAATACACACACAACCACCACACCCACACCACCACAGTAGGGGGGATGGCTCCACACAGACGATATTTTTTTTCAGGTCAAATATCGTCTGTACGGGCCATGGTTTTCAGGTTCCAAAGGGAAAATATCGTCTGTGCGGGCCAGGGTTTTCAGATTCCAATATCGTCTGTGTGAGCCATGGTTTTCAGGTTCCAATATCGTCTGTGTGAGCCAGGGTTTTCAGGTAAATTTTGTGTCACAGATTTTAGAAGTAAGGATTTCTTATGAGAAAAAATAATTTCCGAGACATAGAAGTTTGTTAAGGCCTTATGGGAGAAATTCAAATAACGTATGTAGCGCTTTAGGGTTTCCAGGAGAACTCTACGGACATGTTTTACATGTTTTCAACTTACAAAATCGTCTATGTAAGCCTTAGTTATTCATATAAATTTAGAAAATCACCTAATCACCTGTGTAAGTCATTGTTTTCAGGGTTTCGTACATCACACCCCCCTCCCTCCCTTACCTCGCAATCTGTCGCCTCACCTGTGTTTACTTTAGACGTCAGCCAGACACGGCCTTCAGGTCACCTCGGTAATCTTATCTTATCTTATCCATAATATCTGGACCGTCCCTCCTCTCTCTCTCTCTCTCGTTTCATTCAGTTCAACTATTTTCCAACATCGTATGTTTGCTCCTTTTCATTAAGCAAGTCAGTTTTACACAAATAAATCATGTTAGTAAGCATGTTCTAGCTCACGTTCCCCCACCTTAGTCCCCTGTCGTATAATGAATACTATCATTCCAATCCCTCTAAAATTCCCTGTCGTATAATGAATACTATCATTCCAATCCCTCTAAAATTTAAAAATAATCATATTTCAAACGTAGTTCAATACAGTAATTTAGTTACCAAGCTCCAGCGCTTGTCCTCCGCCTTAGCTCTCTCTCGTATCTTCGTTAGTATCAGTCCAATTTCCCCTGAAATTTTTACCCTCTGTATTTCAGGCACCATAAATAAGATCAAAACAGTTACCAAGCTCCAGCGCTTGTCCTCCGCCTTAGCTCTCTCTCGTATCTTCGTTAGTATCAGTCCAATTTCCCTGAAATTTTTACCCTCTGTATTTCAGGCACCGTAAATAAGATCAAAACAGTTACCAAGCTCCAGCGCTTGTCCTCCGCCTTAGTTCTCTTTCATATCTTTGTAAATAAACCATCAATTTCCCTTAAATTTTTACCCTCTGTATTTCAGACACCGTAAATAAAATCAAGTCAGTTATCGAGCTCCAGCTCTCGTCCCCGCCTTAGTTCTCCTTCGTATCTTTGTAAATAACCCATCAATTTCCCTAAAATTAAAAGCAGACATACTTCAAAGTTAGTAAATAAGATCAAGTCAGTTACTGAGCTCCAGCTCTCGTCCCCCACCCTCTTCCGCCCTCAAGTCTTTGTAAATAAACCATCAATTTCCCCGAAATTTTTACCCTCTGTGTTTCAGACATAGTAAATATGAAGTAAACAATTATAAAACTCTAGCTCTTGTCCTCTGTCCAAGCTCACTTTTGTAAATTCATTACTCTCAGTCCAAATCACCCAACTACATTTTCAGACATAGTAAATAAAAACCAGTTCAGTTATCAAGTTTCAACTCTTGTGCCCCAGCTTAGTTCATTTGTACAAGTTCTTTATTTTCCAACTAAATCACCCTGAGATTTAAGATCACCGTATTTCTAACGTAGTAAAATTAATCGGGGCATTAACCAAGCTCCATTTCCTCAGCCTTAGATCATCAGACATAAATATATTCGATCAAGTCCCTCTCCAGCCTATCTGTTTATCAGAGTATTTACTTTACCCTTCTCATCCCCAACGTATCAAAACCTTCAATAATCATACTGTATTTGCATATTTTCTCTATATTCAGCTGTGTTCTTCACATTTTGTCCATGTTTTCTATGTTCACTCCATGTTCTTCAAATGTTCACAGGCCCATTCAGTTTATATTTTCACAAGTATCTCCATTTTTTCTGTAATCTTTCTCTTAGTCTCATTACTTTCTCTACAAATTCTAGTCATATTTTCTATGTTTTCATGTTCATCACATGTTCTCTTTACAACTTTTATACTCAATATTCATGCTAACTTCCATATTTTGTGTTCTTTGTCAATATTCATGTTCCTCTACAAGTTCATGTTCCTCACAAGATCACTTCGTTTTTCACCTTCTCTTACATGTTTTCTACATTCTTTGTCATATTCTCCATGTTCTTCACAAGTCCATTGTTCATTCTTTGTATTCCCTATTCTCCTTATCATGTTTTCATGTTCTCTGTAAGTTCATATTCCCAGCATGTTCACTGTATTCATCAACTTTTCTTACATGTGTTCTTTGACATGTTCCCCATATGTTCTCTGGGTTTTCCCCTTACATGTTATCTAACGTTCCTTAACTAAAAAAATCTTTCACCAATCAACTAAAAACATAGTCACTTTCGTCATTTCTCAACTAAACTTATTATCCAGTCAACTAAAAATAGTCAGAAATAGCCTCGTTCAACACTGTTCTTAACTAAAACAACCTTTCTCTTAGCTAAAAATTGTCAAAGGAAACTTCTTTCAGCACTTTCTTAACAGTCGCTATGTTTCATCAAGAAAAAATTGTCAAAGGAAACTTTCCAAAACTGTTCATAACTAGCTTTTATCCATCGTCAATCAACTAAAAATAATAACTTTAATCATTTCTTAACTAAACTTATTCCCCAGTCATCAGAAAATAACCGTGTTCTTCATGTTTCATTGTCATTTCTTAACTAAACATATTCCCCATTCATCGGAAAAATAACCGTGTTCATCATGTTTCATTGTCATTTCTTAACTAAAATTATCTGCCAATCATCAGAAAAAGTCATGTTCATCATGTTTAAGCTTTTGCTCAACTAAAAGTATTCATCGATCAACTAAAAATAGTTACTTCATCATGTTTCCTTGTCATTTCTTAACTGAAATATCACTTCTCTCATCTGAAAATAGTCAGGATTAACCTCATTCAACACCGTTCTTAACTAAAACAGCCTTTCGCTTAGCTAAAAATTGTCAAAGGATTCTTTTCAGCACTGTTCATAACTAACTTTATCCATCGTCAAGTAAGAAAATATAGTCAAAGATATCTATCATCGTCGTTCTTAACTGACATTTATACTTTGTGGAGCACTAAAATAGTCAAATGTAACTTTTTCAACACTTTCGTAACTAAAATTATATGTCGCTAAGTAAGAAAAATAGTCAAAGGTGCTCTCCGTTACACCAAAGTTACTCTTCGAGAAATCAAAGACACTCTTCAATACATCAAGGACTTACTCAAAGACACCAAAGTTACACTCTAAGACATCCTTCGAGACATCAAAGACTTCCTTAAGACTTCAATGGGACTCTTCCATTCATCAAAGACATTCTCTAAGCCCTCAAAGTTATTCTCAGCACAATCAAAAGTTATTCCAAGACAACAAAAGTCATTCTCAGAGCTATCAAATTATTCTCGGAGTCATCAAAAAGTATTCTCTAACTCACTTTTGGCCATTAAAGTTAATTTCTATGTCATAAAAGTTTGTCTCAGAGACATCTAAAGTTAATCTTAGAGTTATCAAATGTAATCTCTAACTCTCTTTTGTTCATCAAAGTTGATCTCAGAGTTAACAAAGGTAATCTCTAACTCACTCTCGTTCATCAAAGTTGTTTCAAAGACATCAAAGTTATTCAAAGAGCTAACAAAAGTTATTCTCAGAGTCACCTTCGTTCTTCAGAGAAACTTTCCAAAACATCTTTATTCATCAAAGTTATTCTCAGAGGCATAAAAGTCATTCTCAGAGCTATCAAACTTGTTCTCAAAGTCATCAAACTTATTCACAGAGTCATCAAAGTTAATCTAAGACATCATTTTTCATCAAAGATATTCTCTCTAAACCATCAATGTTCTTCTCTAAGACATAAAAGTTATTCTCAGAGTCACCTTCGTTCGTCAGAGAAACTTTCAAAACATCTTTGTTCATCAAACTTGTTTTCAAAGTCATCAAAAGTTAATCTAAGACATCTTCTTTCATCAAAGTTATTTTCAGAGACATCTAAAGTTATTCTCAGAGCTATCAAACTTGTTCTCAGAGTCATCAAATGTTATTCTCGAAGTCATCAAAGTTATTTTCAGAGACATCTAAAGTTAATTTCTATGTTATAAAGTTATTCTCAGAGACATCTAAAGTTAATCTTGGTCATCAAAGTTGTTCTCTAAACATCAATGTTGTTCTCCAAGACATCAAAGATGTTCTCAAAATCATAAAAGTTATTCCCAGAGCTATCAAAGTTAATCTCAGAGTTATCCAAAGATATTCTCATGTCCACAAAAGTTATTCCAAGAGACGTCAAAGTTGTTTCAAAGACATCAAAGTTAATCTCAGAGTTATCCAAAGACATTCTCAGAGACATCTAAAGTTATTCTCTAAGACATCAAAGTTGTTCTAAGAGTTATCAAAAGTTATTCTCAGTCATGATATGTTATTCTCTAACTCACTTCCATTCATCAAAAACATTCTCTAAGTCCTGAAAGTTATTCTCTAAGACAACAAAGTCTTTCTCAGAGCTACCAAAGATGTTCTCTAAATCATAAAAGTTAATCTTAACTCACCTTCGTTCATTAGAGAAACTTTCCAATCCATATTCGTTGACCAGAGTTATTCTCAGAGTCATCAAAGCGATCTCTAATTCATCTTCGTTCTCCAAAGTTGTTCTCTAAGACACCTTCATTCATCAAAGAAACTCTCCTTCTTCCATCATGTTATTCTTTAAGACATCTTCAGTCATAAAATTTTCTCTCCAAAATGTAACTAGTTCAGCTTTTCATACCAAACCTGCATTCTGTTAAAACATATTTTCTTAGTTGCTTTACCCTAAAACTGTTCTCTGAACTACACTGTTCAAACCTACGTAACCTATCCTCTCCACCCAATGTTACTTAGTTAACGTAACGTTCCTAAACCTAGCTTTACCTATCCTAACATACCTTACCTTACCTTCCCTATCTTACCTAACTTTACCTATCCTAACATAACTTACCTTACCTTCCCTAACTTAACCTAACTTTACCTATCCTAACTTAACTTGCCTTTCATAACCTATCTTTACCTATCCTAACATAACTTACCTTACCTTCCCTATCTTACCTAACTTTACCTATCCTAACATAACTTACCTTACCTTCCCTAACTTAACCTAACTTTACCTATCTTACCTATCTTTACCTATCTTACCTAACTTTACCTATGTTACCTTACCTTCCCTAACTTAACCTAACTTTACCTATCCTAACTTAACTTACCTAACTTATTCTGCTTAACATAACTTACCTTACCTTCCCTATCTTACCTAACTTTACCTATCCTATCCTAACCTAACTTGTCTTACCTAACTTAATCTTACTTTCCCAAACTGATGTATCCTAACTTATCTAGTCCAACCAGACATGATCTAACTTAAGTATTCCTTCTTGTCTTTGTGTTTCGTCAATCATTGCCTCATATTCATTTACTCATTTCATTAGTTAATTTCTCAAATGGACGTTTTTGCATTTCAAGTGTTATTTGTTTAAGATTGGGTATTTAACCATTTCAAAGGATTTTTTGTTATATATGGGAACTTACTCGTTTCAAGGGCTATTTGTTAGAGATTGGATATTTAAGCATTTCAAAGAATTTTTGTTATATATGGGCATTTACTCATTTCAAAGGATTTTTTGTTATATATGGGAACTTACTCGTTTCAAGGGCTAATTTCTCAAATGGACGTTTTTGCATTTCAAGTGTTATTTGTTTAAGATTGGGTATTTAACCATTTCAAAGGATTTTTTGTTATGTATGGGAACTTACTCGTTTCAAGGGCTAATTTCTCAAATGGTCATTTTTGCAGATCAAGGGTTATTTGTTAAAGTTCATCAAGTTGCCCATAAGTTGTATTTAGTAGGTTCTATCTTATGTTCTTATTCCCCAACCCCTTAACCTAACCTCTTGTAATCTTAGTGTATTTAGTAGGTTCTATCTTATGTTCTTATTCCCCAACCCTTTAACCTAACCTTTCAGATGTAGTTTGTTGAATATATTATCCTTTTCATAACCTTTCAGATGTAGTTTTGTTTCTCCTTTTTGTATATTTTTACCCAAACCCACCATCCCACTTAACCTTCTTTCCTTCTTTACTTTGTTTTCACATATAAGTTCATTCTTTATCTTAGTAATAATAGAATTACAATAGTAAAGAATCAGATCTACTAAGACTTGAAATTGAGAAAAACAAGAGAGCAAGTGAGTGAGAGCATGAAAAGAGGAGAAAAGAGTAAGAGAGAGGGGGGAGGAAGAGCATGGGAGCACTAAGACTTGAATTTGAGAAAAACAAGAGCTCAAGGGAGTGAGAATGAGGGTGTGAGAATGGGAGCAATAAGACTTGAATTTGAGAAACAAGAGAGCATTTGAGCAAATGAGGGAGAGAGAGGGGGAGGAAGAGAGAGAATAAGGGAGAGAGATAGAAAAGGAGGGTTAGAAGGAGTAGGAGAATCAAAGTAAAGAAGGAAAGATGGTTTGGGTAAAAATATACAAAAGGAGAAACAAAACTACATCTGAAAGGTTATGAAAAGGATAATATATTCAACAAACTACATCTGAAAGGTTAGGTTAAAGGGTTGGGGAATAAGAACATAAGATAGAACCTACTAAATACACTAAGATTACAAGAGGTTAGGTTAAGGGGTTGGGGAATAAGAACATAAGATAGAACCTACTAAATACAACTTATGGGCAACTTGATGAACTTTAACAAATAACCCTTGATCTGCAAAAATGACCATTTGAGAAATTAGCCCTTGAAACGAGTAAGTTCCCATACATAACAAAAAATCCTTTGAAATGGTTAAATACCCAATCTTAAACAAATAACACTTGAAATGCAAAAACGTCCATTTGAGAAATTAGCCCTTGAAACGAGTAAGTTCCCATATATAACAAAAAATCCTTTGAAATGAGTAAATGCCCATATATAACAAAAATTCTTTGAAATGCTTAAATATCCAATCTCTAACAAATAGCCCTTGAAACGAGTAAGTTCCCATATATAACAAAAAATCCTTTGAAATGGTTAAATACCCAATCTTAAACAAATAACACTTGAAATGCAAAAACGTCCATTTGAGAAATTAACTAATGAAATGAGTAAATGAATATGAGGCAATGATTGACGAAACACAAAGACAAGAAGGAATACTTAAGTTAGATCATGTCTGGTTGGACTAGATAAGTTAGGATACATCAGTTTGGGAAAGTAAGATTAAGTTAGGTAAGACAAGTTAGGTTAGGATAGGATAGGTAAAGTTAGGTAAGATAGGGAAGGTAAGGTAAGTTATGTTAAGCAGAATAAGTTAGGTAAGTTAAGTTAGGATAGGTAAAGTTAGGTTAAGTTAGGGAAGGTAAGGTAACATAGGTAAAGTTAGGTAAGATAGGTAAAGATAGGTAAGATAGGTAAAGTTAGGTTAAGTTAGGGAAGGTAAGGTAAGTTATGTTAGGATAGGTAAAGTTAGGTAAGATAGGGAAGGTAAGGTAAGTTATGTTAGGATAGGTAAAGATAGGTTATGAAAGGCAAGTTAAGTTAGGATAGGTAAAGTTAGGTTAAGTTAGGGAAGGTAAGGTAAGTTATGTTAGGATAGGTAAAGTTAGGTAAGATAGGGAAGGTAAGGTAAGGTATGTTAGGATAGGTAAAGCTAGGTTTAGGAACGTTACGTTAACTAAGTAACATTGGGTGGAGAGGATAGGTTACGTAGGTTTGAACAGTGTAGTTCAGAGAACAGTTTTAGGGTAAAGCAACTAAGAAAATATGTTTTAACAGAATGCAGGTTTGGTATGAAAAGCTGAACTAGTTACATTTTGGAGAGAAAATTTTATGACTGAAGATGTCTTAAAGAATAACATGATGGAAGAAGGAGAGTTTCTTTGATGAATGAAGGTGTCTTAGAGAACAACTTTGGAGAACGAAGATGAATTAGAGATCGCTTTGATGACTCTGAGAATAACTCTGGTCAACGAATATGGATTGGAAAGTTTCTCTAATGAACGAAGGTGAGTTAAGATTAACTTTTATGATTTAGAGAACATCTTTGGTAGCTCTGAGAAAGACTTTGTTGTCTTAGAGAATAACTTTCAGGACTTAGAGAATGTTTTTGATGAATGGAAGTGAGTTAGAGAATAACATATCATGACTGAGAATAACTTTTGATAACTCTTAGAACAACTTTGATGTCTTAGAGAATAACTTTAGATGTCTCTGAGAATGTCTTTGGATAACTCTGAGATTAACTTTGATGTCTTTGAAACAACTTTGACGTCTCTTGGAATAACTTTTGTGGACATGAGAATATCTTTGGATAACTCTGAGATTAACTTTGATAGCTCTGGGAATAACTTTTATGATTTTGAGAACATCTTTGATGTCTTGGAGAACAACATTGATGTTTAGAGAACAACTTTGATGACCAAGATTAACTTTAGATGTCTCTGAGAATAACTTTATAACATAGAAATTAACTTTAGATGTCTCTGAAAATAACTTTGATGACTTCGAGAATAACATTTGATGACTCTGAGAACAAGTTTGATAGCTCTGAGAATAACTTTAGATGTCTCTGAAAATAACTTTGATGAAAGAAGATGTCTTAGATTAACTTTTGATGACTTTGAAAACAAGTTTGATGAACAAAGATGTTTTGAAAGTTTCTCTGACGAACGAAGGTGACTCTGAGAATAACTTTTATGTCTTAGAGAAGAACATTGATGGTTTAGAGAGAATATCTTTGATGAAAAATGATGTCTTAGATTAACTTTGATGACTCTGTGAATAAGTTTGATGACTTTGAGAACAAGTTTGATAGCTCTGAGAATGACTTTTATGCCTCTGAGAATAACTTTGATGAATAAAGATGTTTTGGAAAGTTTCTCTGAAGAACGAAGGTGACTCTGAGAATAACTTTTGTTAGCTCTTTGAATAACTTTGATGTCTTTGAAACAACTTTGATGAACGAGAGTGAGTTAGAGATTACCTTTGTTAACTCTGAGATCAACTTTGATGAACAAAAGAGAGTTAGAGATTACATTTGATAACTCTAAGATTAACTTTAGATGTCTCTGAGACAAACTTTTATGACATAGAAATTAACTTTAATGGCCAAAAGTGAGTTAGAGAATACTTTTTGATGACTCCGAGAATAATTTGATAGCTCTGAGAATGACTTTTGTTGTCTTGGAATAACTTTTGATTGTGCTGAGAATAACTTTGAGGGCTTAGAGAATGTCTTTGATGAATGGAAGAGTCCCATTGAAGTCTTAAGGAAGTCTTTGATGTCTCGAAGGATGTCTTAGAGTGTAACTTTGGTGTCTTTGAGTAAGTCCTTGATGTATTGAAGAGTGTCTTTGATTTCTCGAAGAGTAACTTTGGTGTAACGGAGAGCACCTTTGACTATTTTTCTTACTTAGCGACATATAATTTTAGTTACGAAAGTGTTGAAAAAGTTACATTTGACTATTTTAGTGCTCCACAAAGTATAAATGTCAGTTAAGAACGACGATGATAGATATCTTTGACTATATTTTCTTACTTGACGATGGATAAAGTTAGTTATGAACAGTGCTGAAAAGAATCCTTTGACAATTTTTAGCTAAGCGAAAGGCTGTTTTAGTTAAGAACGGTGTTGAATGAGGTTAATCCTGACTATTTTCAGATGAGAGAAGTGATATTTCAGTTAAGAAATGACAAGGAAACATGATGAAGTAACTATTTTTAGTTGATCGATGAATACTTTTAGTTGAGCAAAAGCTTAAACATGATGAACATGACTTTTTCTGATGATTGGCAGATAATTTTAGTTAAGAAATGACAATGAAACATGATGAACACGGTTATTTTTCCGATGAATGGGGAATATGTTTAGTTAAGAAATGACAATGAAACATGAAGAACACGGTTATTTTCTGATGACTGGGGAATAAGTTTAGTTAAGAAATGATTAAAGTTATTATTTTTAGTTGATTGACGATGGATAAAAGCTAGTTATGAACAGTTTTGGAAAGTTTCCTTTGACAATTTTTTCTTGATGAAACATAGCGACTGTTAAGAAAGTGCTGAAAGAAGTTTCCTTTGACAATTTTTAGCTAAGAGAAAGGTTGTTTTAGTTAAGAACAGTGTTGAACGAGGCTATTTCTGACTATTTTTAGTTGACTGGATAATAAGTTTAGTTGAGAAATGACGAAAGTGACTATGTTTTTAGTTGATTGGTGAAAGATTTTTTTAGTTAAGGAACGTTAGATAACATGTAAGGGGAAAACCCAGAGAACATATGGGGAACATGTCAAAGAACACATGTAAGAAAAGTTGATGAATACAGTGAACATGCTGGGAATATGAACTTACAGAGAACATGAAAACATGATAAGGAGAATAGGGAATACAAAGAATGAACAATGGACTTGTGAAGAACATGGAGAATATGACAAAGAATGTAGAAAACATGTAAGAGAAGGTGAAAAACGAAGTGATCTTGTGAGGAACATGAACTTGTAGAGGAACATGAATATTGACAAAGAACACAAAATATGGAAGTTAGCATGAATATTGAGTATAAAAGTTGTAAAGAGAACATGTGATGAACATGAAAACATAGAAAATATGACTAGAATTTGTAGAGAAAGTAATGAGACTAAGAGAAAGATTACAGAAAAAATGGAGATACTTGTGAAAATATAAACTGAATGGGACTGTGAACATTTGAAGAACATGGAGTGAACATAGAAAACATGGACAAAATGTGAAGAACACAGCTGAATATAGAGAAAATATGCAAATACAGTATGATTATTGAAGGTTTTGATACGTTGGGGATGAGAAGGGTAAAGTAAATACTCTGATAAACAGATAGGCTGGAGAGGGACTTGATCGAATATATTTATGTCTGATGATCTAAGGCTGAGGAAATGGAGCTTGGTTAATGCCCCGATTAATTTTACTACGTTAGAAATACGGTGATCTTAAATCTCAGGGTGATTTAGTTGGAAAATAAAGAACTTGTACAAATGAACTAAGCTGGGGCACAAGAGTTGAAACTTGATAACTGAACTGGTTTTTATTTACTATGTCTGAAAATGTAGTTGGGTGATTTGGACTGAGAGTAATGAATTTACAAAAGTGAGCTTGGACAGAGGACAAGAGCTAGAGTTTTATAATTGTTTACTTCATATTTACTATGTCTGAAACACAGAGGGTAAAAATTTCGGGGAAATTGATGGTTTATTTACAAAGACTTGAGGGCGGAAGAGGGTGGGGGACGAGAGCTGGAGCTCAGTAACTGACTTGATCTTATTTACTAACTTTGAAGTATGTCTGCTTTTAATTTTAGGGAAATTGATGGGTTATTTACAAAGATACGAAGGAGAACTAAGGCGGGGACGAGAGCTGGAGCTCGATAACTGACTTGATTTTATTTACGGTGTCTGAAATACAGAGGGTAAAAATTTAAGGGAAATTGATGGTTTATTTACAAAGATATGAAAGAGAACTAAGGCGGAGGACAAGCGCTGGAGCTTGGTAACTGTTTTGATCTTATTTACGGTGCCTGAAATACAGAGGGTAAAAATTTCAGGGAAATTGGACTGATACTAACGAAGATACGAGAGAGAGCTAAGGCGGAGGACAAGCGCTGGAGCTTGGTAACTGTTTTGATCTTATTTATGGTGCCTGAAATACAGAGGGTAAAAATTTCAGGGGAAATTGGACTGATACTAACGAAGATACGAGAGAGAGCTAAGGCGGAGGACAAGCGCTGGAGCTTGGTAACTAAATTACTGTATTGAACTACGTTTGAAATATGATTATTTTTAAATTTTAGAGGGATTGGAATGATAGTATTCATTATACGACAGGGAATTTTAGAGGGATTGGAATGATAGTATTCATTATACGACAGGGGACTAAGGTGGGGGAACGTGAGCTAGAACATGCTTACTAACATGATTTATTTGTGTAAAACTGACTTGCTTAATGAAAAGGAGCAAACATACGATGTTGGAAAATAGTTGAACTGAATGAAACGAGAGAGAGAGAGAGAGGAGGGACGGTCCAGATATTATGGATAAGATAAGATAAGATTACCGAGGTGACCTGAAGGCCGTGTCTGGCTGACGTCTAAAGTAAACACAGGTGAGGCGACAGATTGCGAGGTAAGGGAGGGAGGGGGGTGTGATGTACGAAACCCTGAAAACAATGACTTACACAGGTGATTAGGTGATTTTCTAAATTTATATGAATAACTAAGGCTTACATAGACGATTTTGTAAGTTGAAAACATGTAAAACATGTCCGTAGAGTTCTCCTGGAAACCCTAAAGCGCTACATACGTTATTTGAATTTCTCCCATAAGGCCTTAACAAACTTCTATGTCTCGGAAATTATTTTTTCTCATAAGAAATCCTTACTTCTAAAATCTGTGACACAAAATTTACCTGAAAACCCTGGCTCACACAGACGATATTGGAACCTGAAAACCATGGCTCACACAGACGATATTGGAATCTGAAAACCCTGGCCCGCACAGACGATATTTTCCCTTTGGAACCTGAAAACCATGGCCCGTACAGACGATATTTGACCTGAAAAAAAATATCGTCTGTGTGGAGCCATCCCCCCTACTCACCACACACACAACCACCACACACACAACCACCACACACACACAACCACCACACTCACAACCACCACACTCACAACCACCACACACACAACCACCACACCTACAACCACCACACCCACAACCACCACACTCACAACCACCACACTCACAACCACCACACACACAACCACCACACCCACAACCACCACACTCACAACCACCACACACACAACCACCACACTCACAACCACCACACACACACTACCACCACACACACAACCACCACACACACACAACCACCACACACACACAACCACCACACACACAACCACCACACACACAACAACCACACTCACACACAACCACCACACACACACACAACCACCACACACACACAACCACCACACACACAACCACCACACACACAACCACCACACACACACAACCACCACACACACAACCACCACACTCACAACCACCACACACACAACCACCACACACACAACCACCACACACACACAACCACCACACACACAACCACCACACACACAACCACCACACACACAACCACCACACACACAACCACCACACACACAACCACCACACTCACACACAACCACCACACACACACACAACCACCACACACACACAACCACCACACACACAACCACCACACACACAACCACCACACACACAACCACCACACACACACACAACCACCACACACACACACAACCACCACACACACAACCACCACACTCACAACCACCACACACACAACCACCACACCCACAACCACCACACTCACAACCACCACACACACAACCACCACACTCACAACCACCACACACACACAACCACCACACACACATTCACCACACTCACAACCACCACACACACAACCACCACACCCACAACCACCACACTCACAACCACCACACACACAACCACCACACTCACAACCACCACACACACACAACCACCACACACACACAACCACCACACACACAACCACCACACTCACAACCACCACACACACAACCACCACACACACAACCACCACACACAACCACCACACACACACAACCACCACACACACAACCACCACACTCACAACCACCACACACACAACCACCACACACAACCACCACACACACACAACCACCACACACACACAACCACCACACACACTCACAACCACCACACCCACAACCATCACACACACAACCTCCACACACACAACCACCACACACACAACCACCACACACACAACCACCACACCCACAACCACCACACACACACAACCACCACACACACACAACCACCACACACACAACCACCACACTCACAACCACCACACACACAACCACCACACTCACAACCACCACACACACAACCACCACTCACAACCACTACACACACAACCACCACACTCACAACCACCACACACACAACCACCACAATCACAACCACCACACACACACAACCACCACACACACAACCACCACACACACAACCACCACACACAACCACCACACACACACAACCACCACACCCACAACCATCACACACACAACCTCCACACACACACAACCACCACACACACAACCACCACACTCACAACCACCACACTCACAACCACCACACACACAACCACCACACACATAACCACCACACCCACAACCACCACACACACACACAACCACCACACACACAACCACCACACTCACAACCACCACACACACACAACCACCACACACACAACCACCACACTCACAACCACCACACACACAACCACCACACACACAACCACCACACCCACACAACCACCACACACGCAACCACCACACACACAACCACCACGCACACAACCACCACACACACAACCACCACACACACAACCACCACACTCACACACAACCACCATACACACACACAACCACCACACACACACAACCACCACACACACAACCACCACACACACAACCACCACACACACAACCACCACACACACACACAACCACCACACACACAACCACCACACACACACAACCACCACACACACACAACCACCACACACACAACCACCACACTCACAACCACCACACACACAACCACCACACACACACCACCACAACACACACAACCACCACACACACAACCACCACACCCACAACCACCACACACACACAACCACCACACACACACCACCACCACACACACAACCACCACACACTCACAACCACCACACACTCACAACCACCACACACACACAACCATCACACACACAACCACCACACTCACAACCACCACACACACAACCACCACACTCACAACCACCACACACACAACCACCACACACACAACCACCACACTCACAACAACCACACACACAACCACCACACTCACAACCACCACACACACACACAACCACCACACACACACAACAACCACACACACACCACCACCACACACACAACCACCACACTCACAACCACCACACACACAACCACCACACCCACAACCACCACACACTCACAACCACCACACTCACAACCACCACACACACAACCACCACACCCACAACCACCACACACACACAACCACCACACACACAACCACCACACTCACAACCACCACACACACAACCACCACACCCACAACCACCACACACACACAACCACCACACACACACAACCACCACACACACAACAACCACACACACAACCACCACACTCACAACCACCACACACACACACAACCACCACACACACACACAACAACCACACACACAACCACCACACACACAACCACCACACACACAACCACCACACTCACAACCACCACACACACACACAACCACCACACACACACACAACCACCACACACTCACAACCACCACACACACACAACCACCACACACACAACCACCACACTCACAACCACCACACACAACCACCACACACACAACCACCACACACACAACCACCACACACACACAACCACCACACACACACAACCACCACACACACAACCACCACACACACAACCACCACACACACACAACCACCACACACACACACACACACACACACACACACACACACACACACACACACACACACACACACACACACACACACACACACACACACACACACAACCACCACACACACACACACACACAACCACCACACACACACACACACAACCACCACACACACAAACACACAACCACCACACACACACACACACAACCACCACACACACACACACACACATGTGTGTATGTGTGTTTGCAGCCCCAGCATGGAGTCCATATGTAGTCAAGGATAAGACTAAACTGGAAAAGGTTCAAAGGTTTGCCACCAGACTAGTACCCGAGCTGAGAGGTATGAGCTACGAGGAGAGACTACGGGAATTAAACCTCACTTCGCTGGAAGACAGAAGAGTTAGGGGGGACATGATCAACACATTCAAGATTCTGAAGGGGATTGATAGGGTAGATAAAGACAGTCTATTTAACACAAGGGGAACACGCACAGGGGGACACAGGTGGAAACTGAGTGCCCAAATGAGCCACAGAGATATTAGAAAGAACTTTTTTAGTGTCAGAGTGGTTGACAAATGGAATGCATTAGGGGGTGATGTGGTAGAGGCTGACTCCATACACAGTTTCAAGTGTAGATATGACAGAGCCCGATAGGCTCAGGAATCTGTACACCTGTTGATTGACGGTTGAGAGGCGGGACCAAAGAGCCAGAGCTCAACCCCCGCAAACACAACTAGGTGAGTACAACTAGGTGAGTACACACAACCACCACACACACAACCACCACACACACAACCGCCACACACACAACCACCACACACACACACACACAACCACCACACACACAACCACCACACACACAACTATCACACTCACAACCACCACACTCACAACCACCACACTCACAACCACCACACACACAACCACCACACTCACAACCACCACACTCACAACCACCACACTCACAACCACCACACTCACAACCACCACACACACACAACCACCACACTCACAACCACCACACACACACAACCATCACACTCACAACCACCACACACACACAACCACCACACTCACAACCACCACACTCACAACCACCACACTCACAACCACCACACTCACAACCACCACACTCACAACCACCACACTCACAACCACCACACACACAACCACCACACTCACAACCACCACACTCACAACCACCACACACACAACCACCACACTCACAACCACCACACTCACAACCACCACACACACAACCAATACACACACCCACCACACCCACAACCACCACACTCACAACCACCACACACACAACCACCACACACACACAACCACCACACACACAACCACCACACACACACAACCACCACACACACACAACCACCACACACACAACTACCACACTCACAACCACCACACACACACAACCACCACACTCACAACCACCACACTCACAACCACCACACACACACAACCACCACACACACACAACCACCACACACACAACCACCACACACACACAACCACCACACACACACAACCACCACACACACACAACCACCACACTCACAACCACCACTCACACAACCACCACACACACACAACCACCACACACACACAACCACCACACACACAACCAACACACTCACAACCATCACACACACAACCACCACACACACACAACCACCACACTCACAACCACCACACTCACAACCACCACACACACACAACCACCACACACACAACCACCACACACACACAACCACCACACTCACAACCACCACACTCACAACCACCACACACACACAACCACCACACACACAACCACCACACTCACAACCACCACACTCACAACCACCACACACACAACCACCACACCCACAACCATCACACACACAACCACCACACTCACAACCACCACACACACAACCACCACACACACAACCACCACACCCACAACCACCACACACACACAACCACCACACACACAACCACCACACTCACAACCACCACACACACAACCACCACACTCACAACCACCACACACACAACCACCACACCCACAACCACCATACCCACAACCACCACACTCACAATCACCGCACTCACAACCACCACACACACAACCACCACACCCACACCACCACACACACAACCACCACACACACAACCACCACACACACACAACCACCACACTCACAACCACCACACTCACAACCACCACACACACAACCACCACACCTACAACCACCACACCCACAACCACCACACTCACAACCACCACACTCACAACCACCACACTCACAACCACCACACACACAACCACCACACCCACAACCACCACACTCACAACCACCACACACACAACCACCACACTCACAACCACCACACACACACTACCACCACACACACAACCACCACACACACACAACCACCACACACACAACCACCACACACACAACAACCACACTCACACACAACCACCACACACACACACAACCACCACACACACACCACCACCACACACACAACCACCACACTCACAACCACCACACACACAACCACCACACCCACAACCACCACACACTCACAACCACCACACTCACAACCACCACACACACAACCACCACACCCACAACCACCACACACACACAACCACCACACACACAACCACCACACTCACAACCACCACACACACAACCACCACACCCACAACCACCACACACACACAACCACCACACACACACAACCACCACACACACAACAACCACACACACAACCACCACACTCACAACCACCACACACACACACACACAACCACCACACACACACACAACAACCACACACACAACCACCACACACACAACCACCACACACACAACCACCACACTCACAACCACCACACACACACACAACCACCACACACACACACAACCACCACACACTCACAACCACCACACACACACAAACACCACACACACAACCACCACACTCACAACCACCACACACAACCACCACACACAACCACCACACACACAACCACCACACACACACAACCACCACACACACACCACCACCACACACACAACCACCACACACACAACCACCACACCCACAACCACCACACACACACAACCACCACACACACACACCACCACCACACACACAACCACCACACACTCACAACCACCACACACTCACAACCACCACACACACACAACCATCACACACACAACCACCACACTCACAACCACCACACACACAACCACCACACTCACAACCACCACACACACAACCACCACACACACAACCACCACACTCACAACCACCACACACACAACCACCACACTCACAACCACCACACACACACACAACCACCACACACACACAACCACCACACACACACCACCACCACACACACAACCACCACACTCACAACCACCACACACACAACCACCACACCCACAACCACCACACACTCACAACCACCACACTCACAACCACCACACACACAACCACCACACCCACAACCACCACACACACACAACCACCACACACACAACCACCACACTCACAACCACCACACTCACAACCACCACACACACAACCACCACACCCACAACCACCACACACACACAACCACCACACACACACAACCACCACACACACAACAACCACACACACAACCACCACACTCACAACCACCACACACACACACAACCACCACACACACACACAACAACCACACACACAACCACCACACACACAACCACCACACACACAACCACCACACTCACAACCACCACACACACACACAACCACCACACACACACACAACCACCACACACTCACAACCACCACACACACACAACCACCACACACACAACCACCACACTCACAACCACCACACACAACCACCACACACAACCACCACACACACAACCACCACACACACAACCACCACACACACACCACCACCACACACACAACCACCACACACACAACCACCACACCCACAACCACCACACACACACAACCACCACACACACACCAGCACCACACACACAACCACCACACACTCACAACCACCACACACTCACAACCACCACACACACACAACCATCACACACACAACCACCACACTCACAACCACCACACACACAACCACCACACTCACAACCACCACACACACAACCACCACACACACAACCACCACACTCACAACCACCACACACACAACCACCACACTCACAACCACCACACACACACACAACCACCACACACACACAACCACCACACACACACCACAACCACACACACAACCACCACACTCACAACCACCACACACACAACCACCACACCCACAACCACCACACACTCACAACCACCACACTCACAACCACCACACACACAACCACCACACACACAACCACCACACACAACCACCACACACACACAACCACCACACACACAACCATCACACACACAACCATCACACACACAACCACCACACACACAACCACCACACACACACAACCACCACACACACAACCACCACACTCACAACCACCACACACACAACCACCACACCCACAACCACCACACCCACAACCACCACACACACACAACCACCACACACACAACCACCACACTCACAACCACCACACACACAACCACCACACCCACAACCACCACACACACACAACCACCACACACACACAACCACCACACACACAACAACCACACACACAACTACCACACTCACAACCACCACACACACACACAACCACCACACACACACACAACAACCACACACACAACCACCACACACACAACCACCACACACACAACCACCACACTCACAACCACCACACACACACACAACCACCACACACACACACAACCACCACACACTCACAACCACCACACACACACAACCACCACACACACAACCACCACACTCACAACCACCACACAAAACCACCACACACAACCACCACACACACAACCACCACACACACAACCACCACACACACACAACCACCACACACACACACACAACCACCACACACACAACCACCACACTCACAACCACCACACACAACCACCACACACAACCACCACACACACAACCACCACACACACAACCACCACACACACACAACCACCACACACACACAACCACCACACACACACACAACCGCCACACACACACACACACAACCACCACATGGAGTCAGCCTCCACCACATCACTTCCTAATGCATTCCATTTGTCAACCACTCTGACACTAAAAAAGTTCTTTCTAATATCTCTGTGGCTCATTTGGGCACTCAGTTTCCACCTGTGTCCCCTAGTACGTGTGCCCCTTGTGTTAAATAGACTGTCTTTATCTACCCTATCAATCCCCTTCAGAACCACATTCAAGATTCTGAAGGGGATTGATAGGGTAGATAAAGACAGTCTATTTAACACAAGGGGAACACGCACAGGGGGACACAGGTGGAAACTGAGTGCCCAAATGAGCCACAGAGATATTAGAAAGAACTTTTTTAGTGTCAGAGTGGTTGACAAATGGAATGCATTAGGAAGTGATGTGGTGGAGGCTGACTCCATACACAGTTTCAAGTGTAGATATGACAGAGCCCGATAGGCTCAGGAATCTGTACACCTGTTGATTGACGGTTGAGAGGCGGGACCAAAGAGCCAGAGCTCAACCCCCGCAAACACAACTAGGTGAGTACAACTAGGTGAGTACCACACTCTCACAACCACCACACACACACACACACGCACACACACACACACACAACCACCACACACACAACCACCACACACACAACCACCACACACACACACACAACCACCACACACACACACACACACACACACACACACACACACACACACACACAACCACCACACACACACACACACACAACCACCACACACACACACACACAACCACCACACACACAAACACACAACCACCACACACACACACACACAACCACCACACACACACACACACACATGTGTGTATGTGTGTATGCAGCCCCAGCATGGAGTCCATATGTAGTCAAGGATAAGACTAAACTGGAAAAGGTTCAAAGGTTTGCCACCAGACTAGTACCCGAGCTGAGAGGTATGAGCTACGAGGAGAGACTACGGGAATTAAACCTCACTTCGCTGGAAGACAGAAGAGTTAGGGGGGACATGATCAACACATTCAAGATTCTGAAGGGGATTGATAGGGTAGATAAAGACAGTCTATTTAACACAAGGGGAACACGCACAGGGGGACACAGGTGGAAACTGAGTGCCCAAATGAGCCACAGAGATATTAGAAAGAACTTTTTTAGTGTCAGAGTGGTTGACAAATGGAATGCATTAGGGGGTGATGTGGTGGAGGCTGACTCCATACACAGTTTCAAGTGTAGATATGACAGAGCCCGAAAGGCTCAGGAATCTGTACACCTGTTGATTGACGGTTGAGAGGCGGGACCAAAGAGCCAGAGCTCAACCCCCGCAAACACAACTAGGTGAGTACAACTAGGTGAGTACACACAACCACCACACACACAACCACCACACACACAACCGCCACACACACAACCACCACACACACACACACACAACCACCACACACACAACCACCACACACACACAACCACCACACACACTCAACCGCCACACACACACACACACACACAACCACCACACTCTCACAACCACCACACACACACACACACACACACACACAACCACCACACACACAACCACCACACACACAACCACCACACACACACACACAACCACCACACACACACGGATGTTTGCGGATGATGCAAAGTTGATGAGAAGAGTTGTGACAGATGAGGATTGCAGGATCCTCCAAGAGGCCCTGAACAGATTGCAGAGATGGTCAGAGAAATGGCTACTAGAATTCAACACGAGCAAATGTAAAGTTATGGAATTGGGACTAGGAGATAGGAGACCAAAGGGACAGTACACAATGAAGGGGAACAGCCTACCTGTAACGACGCGTGAAAGAGACCTGGGGGTGGACGTAACACCTAATCTATCTCCTGAGGCACATATTAATAGGATAACGACAGCAGCGTACTCTACTCTGGCAAAAGTTAGAACATCTTTCAGAAACCTAAGTAAGGAGGCATTTAGGGCGCTTTACACTGCCTACCTAAGGCCAGTCTTAGAGTATGCCGCCTCATCATGGAGTCCCCATCTGAAGAAGCATATAATAAAACTGGAAAAGGTTCAGAGGTTTGCAACGAGACTCGTCCCAGAGCTACGAGGGATGGGGTATGAAGAGCGCCTGAGGGAACTGTGCCTTACGACACTAGAAAAAAAAAAGAAGGGAGAGGGGGGACATGATAGGAACGTATAAGATACTCAGAGGAATTGGGCAGAGTGGACATAGACGAAATGTTCACACGGAATAGTAACAGAACGAGAGGACATGGATGGAAGCTTGAAACTCAGATGAGTCACAGAGATGTTAGGAAGTTTTCTTTTA
Organism: Procambarus clarkii; assembly: GCF_040958095.1. Classification (NCBI taxonomy): domain Eukaryota; kingdom Metazoa; phylum Arthropoda; class Malacostraca; order Decapoda; family Cambaridae; genus Procambarus; species Procambarus clarkii. The sequence continues at coordinate 48,126,125 of NC_091163.1, read as the reverse complement.
GCGTGAGAGTAGTGGGGAAATGGAATGCACTTCAGGAACAGGTTGTGGAAGCAAATACTATTCATAATTTTAAAACCAGGTATGATAGGGAAATGGGACAGGAGTCATTGCTGTAAACAACCGATGCTCGAAAGGCGGGATCCAAGAGTCAATGCTCGATCCTGCAGACACAACTAGGTGAGTACAACTAGGTGAGTACACACACAACCACCACACACACAACCACCACACACACACACACACATACACACAACCGCCACACACACACACACAACCACCACACTCTCACAACCACCACACACACACACAACCACCACACACACAACCACCACACACACACACAACCACCACACACACACACACAACCACCACACACACACACACAACCACCACACACACACACACACACAACCACCACACTCTCACAACCACCACACACACACACACACACACAACCACCACACTCACAACCACCACACACACAACCACCATACTCACAACCACGACACACACAACCACCACACACACACAACCACCACACACACACAACCACCACACACACACACAACCACAACACACTCACAACCACCACACACACACAACCACCACACACACAACCACCACACACACACAACCACCACACACACACAACCACCACACACACACAACCACAACACACTCACAACCACCACACACACACACACACACACAACCACCACACACACAACCACCACACACACACACAACCACCACACACACACACACAACCACCACACACACACACACAACCACCACACACACACACACACACAACCACCACACTCTCACAACCACCACACACACACACACACACACAACCACCACACACACAACCACCACACACACACACAACCACCACACACACAACCACCACACACACACAACCACCACACACACACAACCACCACACACACACACAACCACCACACACACAACCACCACACACACACACAACCACCACACACACACACAACCACCACACACACACACAACCACCACACACACACAACCACCACACACACACACACACAACCACCACACTCTCACAACCACCACACACACACACAACCACCACACACACAACCACCACACACACAACCACCACACACACACACAACCACCACACACACAACTACCACACACACACACAACCACCACACACACTCAACCACCACACACACACACAACCACCACACACACAACCACCACACACACACACAACCACCACACACACACAACCACCACACACACAACCACCACACACACAACCACCACACTCACAACCACCACACACACACAACCACCACACACACAACCACCATACACACACAACCACCACACACACAAACACCACACACACACAACCACCACACACACACACACAACCACCACACACACAACCACCAAACACACAACCACCAAACACACAACCACCACACACACAACCACCACACACACACACAACCACCAAACACACAACCACCACACTCACAACCACCACACACACACAACCACCACACACACAACCACCACACACACACACAACCACCAAACACACAACCACCACACACACAACCACCACACACACACACACAACCACCACACACACAACCACCACACACACAACCACCACACCACAACCACCAAACACACAACCACCACACACACAACCACCAAACACACGCACAACCACCACACACACAACCACCACACACACAACCACCACACCACAACCACCACACTCACAACCACCACACACACAACCACCATACACACACAACCACCACACACACACAACCACCAAACACACAACCACCACACACAACCACCAAACACACAACCACCACACACACACAACCACCACACTCACAACCACCACACACACAACCACCACACTCACACACACACACACACACAACCACCACACACACAACCACCACACTCACAACCACCACACACACAACCACCACACACACAACCACCACACACAACCACCACACACACACAACCACCACACACACAACCACCACACACACAACCACCACACACACACAACCACCACACACACACACACACACACAACCACCACACACACAACCACAACACACTCACAACCACCACACACTCACAACCGCCACATACACACACAACCACCACATACACACAACCACCACACACACACAACCACCACACACACACAACCACCACACACACACACACAACCACACACACACACACACACACACACACAACCACCACACACACAACCACCACACACACAACCACCACACACACACACAACCACCACACACACAACCACCACACACACAACCACCACACACACACACAACCACCACACACATACACACAACCACCACACACACACACACACACACACACACACACACACACACACACACACACACACACACACACACAACCACCAAACACACAACCACCACACACACACCCACCACACACACACACACACACACACACACACACAACCACCACACACACACAACCACCACACTCACAACCACCATACTCACAACCACCACACCCACAACCACCACACACACAACCACCACACACACAACCACCACACACACACAACCACCACACACACACAACCACCACACACACACAACCGCCACATACACACACAACCACCACACACTCACAACCGCCACATACACACACAACCACCACACACACACAACCGCCACATACACACACAACCACCACACACACACACACAACCACCACATACACACAACCACCACACACACACACACAACCACCACACACACACACAACCGCCACATACACACACAACCACCACACACACACACACAACCACACACACACACACACAACCACCACATACACACACAACCACCACACCCACACACACAACCACCACACACACAACCACCACACACACACACAACCACCACACACACACACACAACCACGCGGGAGACGGTAGGAGACACACGCGATTAGTGAGGTCCGCGGAAATTCGTCAATTTCTCGGGACATTGAAGGAGTATAGAGGCTAGATCATAGTATTTGGCCTCTCGCAGTGTGTAGCTTGCAGGGTGCAACATAGCATAGTCATATCGCTAGCGATAGGGCGAAGATTTGGCGAAGAAACCGAAAGTGGAGCTAGGGCATCACCGGTGCATGTAAGTGTGTGACCTGACCGGGTGGGACGACCCGCCGTGGAGCTACCTGATTGTGCTGTGAGTGGTGACTGTGATCAGTGGTACAGTGAATTAGTGAACTGTCACATAACGATACAGTGACTGACTCCAGAGCTCTGTGAAGACAGAGAAGAACCGACCTCATCAATCACCTAGTGGGAGACAACGAAGGATAACCATCGTCATCATACATCGCCCTGCCCTTACTCATCTGGTTGTGTGAGCGGGAGGCAGTCTGGTATGTACCCCTCTCTGGTCAATTAATCAGGTGTACAGATTGAGGTAAAAGATTATCAAATTCTTGTTCAGGATATCATATATATTTAAAAATCTCAGAGTGGCTCATTTAGGCAGAGGTAACGCATAAGAGATATCTTGACACATACAAGCACGCCCGCCCACGTACGTATCCACGCACACAAGTGTGCACACGCTAAAACAGATACACACACACACACACACACACAATTGTTCAGTCAGGGGAAAAGGCATTAACACCTGGGATAGGACCTTACTATCCCTCCCTCCCTCTTGACCCCACCATCTGACCTGACCTGACTTAGTCCCCATTTCCGCCCCCCCACCCCCAGTCCCCTGCATCGCCCATACACACACTCTTCCCCTCCCCACTCTCCCTCTCTCCCATTCCCACTATCTCTTTCCTGCTCTCCCTCCCCTGCTCTCTCTCTCCTGCTCTCTCTCTCCTGCTCTCTCTCTCTCTCTCTCTCTCTCTCTCTCTCTCTCTCTCTCTCTCTCTCTCTCTCTCTCTCTCTCTCTCTCTCTCTCTCTCTCTCTCTCTCTCTCCCTCCCTCCCTCCCCCTCTCCCTCCCTCTTTCCTTCCCCCTCTCCCTCCCTCTCTTTCCTTCCCCCTCTCTCTCTGCCCACACACACACACACACACACCTCCCCCCCTCTCTCCCTCACCCGCTCTTTCCCTCACCCGCTCTCTCCCTCACCCACTCTCTCCCTCTCCTCTCTCTCCCTCCCGGCTCTCTCCATCTCCTCCCCCCCCTCCCCTTCTACTTTCTTCTCACTTCAGTGGAAGGGTCGGATCCCCCCCCCCCCACCCACCCATTTATCTCTCCCTTTGTCACTCCCTTTCTCTCTCTCTCTTTCTCTCTCTCTTCCTCTCTCCCCCATCCCATCAGGGTCAAACATGGCAGCCAGAGGTCCCAGGGGAACAGGAAAGAGCCAAGGTGACGAGATGAAGGAAATGTTCGCCCAGTTTCTGGAGGACATCAAGAGTGAGATGCAAGAAATGATGCAGGAAATGAAGAACGAAATAAGCAACCTGAAAAGAGAGCTGACAGCAGCAAAGGAGGAGATTAGAGCCCTCAAAGAGAATGGTATCGAGGCTGAGAATCAGAGAACCACCCAGGGAGAAGGTGGTAATAGTTTTCTGGATGAGAATGCCACAATTAAAGCAACATTTGTGGAAATACTAAAAATAAATAACTCTGAAGTAATGACTGCAGTGATGGAGGTGGCCATGAAAGCAGCCACCTCGCAGGAGGCGGCACGCTCCACTAGCCAACTGCTGGAAAGGAACAGATCAGTGGTTGCTGTGGGTATTAAGGAGCAGGAAGGATCTAATAGGACAGAGTGGAATGACAAGGACAAAGCAGCAGTGAATGAAGTACTAAAGGCACTAGACATGGAAGGGGCTGAGCATAGCATTGAGAAGGTTTTCAGGCTAGGCCGGTACAACAAAGACCGAGACCGAATGATAAAGATAGTGTTTGCAAACGAGAACACAAAAGAGAAGATCCTATCAAGGAAGAGCTCCCTGAAAAACGTGGGAAAATTAAAAAATGTATTCCTCCAGAGAGACATGACAAGGGAGGAGAGAGCCGTGGCGGCAGAAGCAAGGAAGAGGCGCAGGGCGAGAGGGGAAAACCAGGAAGTCACAGCTCCCAGCACAACACCCCTAGAGGCGAGGGGGGAACCCACAACCAGCTACCCAGTAACACCAGAAGGGAGGACAACCCCGCCTCCCTCCTCTGCATAGAAAACCCCCCTACCCCAAACCCTCCCTGCCCCCACTCAAATGTTCAGCCAAATCTCCCTCCCCCCACACCCAATCCCCACCCTTCTACCCCTCCCCGCCTCCCGAGTCCTCCCTCCCCCCCTTTCCTTCCCGTCCTCCCTCCCCTTTCACCCCATACCCTCCCTGTCCGTCCCCCTTCACTGGATCCCCCGCCCCTCATCCCAGTATCCTCTGAGACCCTGTTAACCACCTCGCAGGTCCTCACAACCATGGAACAGCCTCCCCCACCAGCAGAACACTCACCAAGGAGGCGATTTGAGAAGGGACAGAAGAAAGTGAGCCTCAAAGCGATGTACACTAACATAGATGGAATTACAAATAAAGCAAATGAGCTTGGAGAACTGGTACTCGAGGAAAACCCAGACATAATAGCCCTCACAGAAACAAAGATCACGAAAACGATAACAAATGCAGTGTTCCCACAGGACTATTATGTTATGAGGAAAGAGAGGGAAGGAAGAGGTGGGGGTGGTGTAGCTCTGCTGGTAAGAAAAGGCTGGGATTTTGAGGAGATGGATATTCAGGGCTGTGAAGGTTTCAGTGACTACATAGCAAGTACTGTAACAAATGGAGGGAAAAAAATTATAGTCGCAGTCATATATAATCCACCACCAAATGACAGAAGACCTAGACAGGAATATGATAGAAACAACATGGCCACCATTAACATAATAGAAAGAGCAGCTTCTGTTGCTAGCAGGAATGGATATGGACTACTAATTATGGGAGACTTCAACCATGGGAAGATAGATTGGAAGAACAGAGACCCGCATGGAGGACCAGAAACATGGAGAGCTAAGCTGCTGGACGTGGCAACAAGAAACTTTCTAAGCCAGCACACCAAAGAACCAACAAGAATGAGAGGAGAAGATGAACCAGCAATGCTTGATTTGATATTTACCCTAAATGAATGGGATATAAGGGAAGTTAAGATGGAAGCGCCCTTGGGAATGAGTGACCACAGTGTATTGAACTTTGAGTACTTGGTAGAGCTAGGACTTATCTCCCCCAAAAAAGAACTAGGAATCAAAAGGCTGGCATACCGAAAGGGGAATTATGAACAGATGAGAAGTTTCCTAAGTGAAATACCTTGGGACACAAACCTCAGAGACAAGTCTGTACAGGGTATGATGGACTATGTTACCCAAAAGTGTCAGGAGGCAGTAAACAGGTTCATCCCGGCCCAAAGGGAAAAATCCGAGAAGCAACAGAAGAATCCATGGTATAATAGGGCATGTATCGAAGCGAAGAAACTGAACAAAAAGGCGTGGAGGAACTTCCGGAATAACAGAACACCAGAAAGCAGAGAGAGATACCAGAGAACCAGGAATGAGTTCGTCAGGGTGAGAAGAGAAGCAGAGAAAAATTTTGAAAATGATATAGCAAACAAAGCCAAGACTGAACCAAAGCTACTCCACAGTCACATCAGAAGGAAAACAACAGTGAAAGAACAGGTATTGAAACTTAGAACAGGCGAGGACAGGTATACAGAGAATGACAGAGAGGTGTGTGAGGAACTCAACAAGAGGTTCCAGGAGGTCTTCACAATAGAACAGGGTGAGGTCACTGTGCTAGGAGAAAGGGAGGTAAACCAGGCGGCCTTGGAGGAGTTCGAAATTACGAGAGAGGAGGTCAAGAGACACCTGCTGGATCTGGATGTTAGAAAAGCTGTTGGTCCAGATGGGATCTCACAATGGGTACTGAAAGAGTGTGCAGAGGCACTTTGCTTGCCACTCTCCATAGTGTATAGTAAGTCACTAGAGACAGGAGACCTACCAGAAATATGGAAGACGGCGAATGTGGTCCCAATATACAAAAAGGGCGACAGACAAGAGGCACTGAACTACAGGCCAGTGTCCTTGACTTGTATACCATGCAAGGTGATGGAGAAGATCGTGAGAAAAAACCTGGTAACACATCTGGAGAGAAGGGACTTCGTGACAAATCGCCAACATGGATTCAGGGAGGGTAAATCTTGCCTTACAGGCTTGATAGAATTCTACGATCAGGTGACACAGATTAAGCAAGAAAGAGAGGGCTGGGCGGACTGCATTTTCTTGGATTGTCGGAAAGCCTTTGACACAGTACCGCATAAGAGGCTGGTACATAAGCTGGAGAGACAGGCAGGTGTAGCTGGTAAGGTGCTCCAGTGGATAAGGGAGTATCTAAGCAATAGGAAGCAGAGAGTTACGGTGAGGGGTGAGACCTCCGATTGGCGTGAAGTCACCAGTGGAGTCCCACAGGGCTCTGTACTCGGTCCTATCTTGTTTCTGATATATGTAAATGATCTCCCGGAGGGTATCGATTCATTTCTCTCAATGTTTGCGGACGATGCTAAAATTATGAGAAGGATTAAAACAGAAGAGGACTGTTTGAGGCTTCAAGAAGACCTAAACAAGCTGAAGGAATGGTCGAACAAATGGTTGTTAGAGTTTAACCCAACCAAATGTAATGTAATGAAGATAGGTGTAGGGAGCAGGAGGCCAGATACAAGGTATCATCTGGGAGAGGAAATTCTTCAGGCGTCAGAGAAGGAAAAAGACTTGGGAGTTATCACGCCAGACCTGTCTCCTGCAGCACATATCAAGCGGATAACATCAGCGGCATATGCCAGGCTGGCCAACATACGAACGGCATTCAGAAACTTGTGTAAAGAATCATTCAGAACTTTGTATACCACATATGTCAGGCCAATCCTGGAGTATGCAGCCCCAGCATGGAGTCCATATCTAGTCAAGGATAAGACTAAACTGGAAAAGGTTCAAAGGTTTGCCACCAGACTAGTACCCGAGCTGAGAGGTATGAGCTACGAGGAGAGACTACGGGAATTAAACCTCACTTCGCTGGAAGACAGAAGAGTTAGGGGGGACATGATCACCACATTCAAGATTCTGAAGGGGATTGATAGGGTAGATAAAGACAGTCTATTTAACACAAGGGGAACATGCACAAGGGGACACAGGTGAAAACTGAGTGCCCAAATGAGCCACAGAGATATTAGAAAGAACTTTTTTAGTGTCAGAGTGGTTGACAAATGGAATGCATTAGGGGGTGATGTGGTGGAGGCTGACTCCATACACAGTTTCAAGTGTAGATATGACAGAGCCCGATAGGCTCAGGAATCTGTACACCTGTTGATTGACGGTTGAGAGGCAGGACCAAAGAGCCAGAGCTCAACCCCCGCAAACACAACTAGGTGAGTACACACACACACACACACACACACACACACACACACACATACACACACACACACACACACACAACCACCACACACACACCCACCACACACACACCCACCACACACACAACCACCACACACACACAACCACCACACACACACAACCACCACACACACAACCACCACACACACAACCACCACACACACAACCACCACACACACACAACCACCACACACACAACCACCACACACACAACCACCACACACACACAACCACCACACACACACAACCACCACACACACACAACCACCACACACACACAACCACCACACTCACAACCACCACACACACAACCACCACACACACAACCACCACACACACACACAACCACCACACACACACAACCACCACACACACACAACCACCACACACACACAACCACCACACACACACACACAACCACCACACACACACACACAACCACCACACACACAACCACCACACACACAACCACCACACACACAACCACCACACACACAACCACCACACACACAACCACCACACTCACAACCACCACACACACAACCACCACACACACAACCACCACACACACAGCACCACATACACAACCACCACACACACAACCACCACACACACAACCACCACACACACAACCACCACACACACAACCTCCACACACACACAACCACCACACACAACTACCACACTCACAACCAAGACACACACAACCACCACACACAACCATCACACTCACAACCACAACACACACACAACCATCACACACAACCACCACACTCACAACCAAGACACACACAACCACCACACACAACCACCACACTCACAACCACCACACACACAACCATCACACACACAACCACCACACCCACAACCACCACACACACAACCACCACACCCACAACCATCACACACACAACCACCACACACACAACCAGCACACTCACAACCCCCACACACACAACCACCACACACACAACCAGCACACTCACAACCCCCACACACACAACCACCACACACACAACCACCACACACACAACCACCACACTCACAACCAGCACACACACAACAACCACACACACAACCACCACACACACAACCACCACACTCACAACCAGCACACACACAGCACCACATACACAACCACCACACACACAACCACCACACACACAACCACCACACACACAACCACCACACACAACCACCACACACACAACCACCACACACACAACCAGCACACTCACAACCCCCACACACACAACCACCACACACACAACCACCACACTCACAACCAGCACACACACAACCACCACACACACAACCATCACACACACAACCACCACACACACACAACCACCACACACACAACCAGCACACTCACAACCCCCACACACACAACCACCACACACACACAACCACCACACACACAACCACCACACTCACAACCAGCACACACACAACCACCACACACACAACCACCACACTCACAACCAGTACACACACAGCACCACATACACAACCACCACACACACAACCACCACACACACAACCACCACACACACAACCACCACACACACAACCAGCACACACACAGCACCACATACACAACCACCACACACACAACCATCACACACACAACCACCACACACACACAACCACCACACACACAACCACCACACTCACAACCAGCACACACACAACCACCACACACACAACCACCACACTCACAACCAGTACACACACAGCACCACATACACAACCACCACACACACAACCACCACACACACAACCACCACACACACAACCACCACACACACAACCACCACACACACACAACCACCACACTCACAACCAGCACACACACAACCACCACACACACAACCACCACACTCACAACCAGTACACACACAGCACCACATACACAACCACCACACACACAACCACCACACACACAACCACCACACACACACAACCACCACACACACAACCACCACACACACAACCAGCACACTCACAACCAGCACACTCACAACCCCCACACACACAACCACCACACACACAACCACCACACTCACAACCAGCACACACACAGCACCACATACACAACCACCACACACACAACCACCACACACACAACCACCACACACACACACAACCACCACACACACACAACCACCACACACACACACAACCACCACACACACAACCACCACACACACACACAACCACCACACACACACAACCACCACACACACAACCACCACACACACAACCACCACACACACAACCACCACACTCACAACCACCACACACACACAACCACCACACACACAACCACCATACACACACAACCACCACACACACAACCACCACACACACACAACCACCACACACACACACAACCACCACACACACAACCAACATACACACAACCACCATACACACACAACCACCACACACACAACCACCATACACACACAACCACCATACACACACAACCACCACACACACAACCACCACACACACAACCACCACACACACACAACCACCACACACACACACAACCACAACACACACAACCACCAAACACACAACCACCACACACACAACCACCACACACACACACAACCACCAAACACACAACCACCACACTCACAACCACCACACACACACAACCACCACACACGCAACCACCACATACACACACAACCACCAAACACACAACCACCACACACACAACCACCACACACACAACCACCACACACACACACACACAACCACCACACACACAACCACCACACACACACACACAACCACCACACACACAACCACCACACACACAACCACCACACACACAACCACCACACACACAACCACCACACACACAACCACCACACACACACACACAACCACCACACACACAACCACCACACACACAACCACCACACCACAACCACCAAACACACAACCACCACACACACAACAACCACACACACAACCACCAAACACACAACCACCACACACACAACCACCACACACACAACCACCAAACACACACACAACCACCAAACACACAACCACCACACACACAACCACCACACACACACACAACCACCACACACACAACCACCACACACACAACCACCACACCACAACCACCACACTCACAACCACCACACACACAACCACCATACACACACAACCACCACACACACACACAACCACCAAACACACAACCACCACACACACACAACCACTACACTCACAACCACCACACACACAACCACCACACACACAACCACCACTCCCACAACCACCATACTCACAACCACGACACACACAACCACCACACACACACAACCACCACACACACACACAACCACAACACACTCACAACCACCACACACACACAACCACCACACACACAACCACCACACACACACAACCACCACACACACACAACCACCACACACACACAACCACAACACACTCACAACCACCACACACACACAACCACCACACACACAACCACCACACACACAACCACCACACACAAACAACCACCACACACACACAACCGCCACACACACACACCAACCACCACACACAGAACGGCGTTCAGGAACCTGTGTAAGGAATCATTCAGAATCTTGTACACCACATATGTAAGACCAATCCTGGAGTATGCGGCCCCAGCATGGAGCCCGTACCTTGTCAAGCACAAGACGAAGCTGGAAAAAGTCCAAAGGTATGCTACTAGACTAGTCCCAGAACTAAGAGGCATGAGTTATGAGGAAAGGCTGCGGGAAATGCACCTCACGACACTGGAAGACAGAAGAGTAAGGGGGGACATGATCACAACCTACAAAATCCTCAGGGGAATCGACCGGGTAAACAAGGATGAACTTTTCAACACTGGTGGGACGCGAACAAGGGGACACAGGTGGAAGCTGAGTACCCAAATGAGCCACAGAGACGTTAGAAAGAACTTTTTCAGTGTCAGAGTAGTTAGCAAATGGAATGCATTAGGAAGTGATGTGGTGGAGGCTGACTCCATTCACAGTTTCAAATGTAGATATGATAGAGCCCAATAGGCTCAGGAATCTGTACACCAGTTGATTGACGGTTGAGAGGCGGGACCAAAGAGCCAGAGCTCAACCCCCGCAAGCACAATTAGGTGAGTACAATTAGGTGAGTACACACACACACACACAACCAACACACACACACAACCGCCACACACACACACACACAACCACCACACACACACACAACCAACACACACACACAACCGCCACACACACAACCAACACACACACACACAACCGCCACACACACACACACACACAACCACCACACACACACACACTCACAACCGCCACACACACACACACACACAACCACCACACTCACAACCACCACACACACAACCACCACACACACACAACCACCACACACACACACACAACCACCACACACACAACCACCACACACACAACCACCATACTCACAACCACGACACACACAACCACCACACACACAACCACCACACACACAACCACCACACTCACACACACACACAACCACCACACTCACACACACACACACACAACCACCACACTCACACACACACACACAACCACCACACTCACACACACACAACCACCACACACACAACCACCACACTCACAACCACCACACTCACACACACACACACACAACCACCACACACACAACCACCACACACACAACCACCACACTCACACACACACACACACACACACACAACCACCACACACACAACCACCACACTCACAACCACCACACACACAACCACCACACACACAACCACCACACACACACAACCACCACACACACACAACCACCACACACACAACCACCACACACACACAACCACCACATACACACACACACACACAACCACCACACACACAACCACAACACACTCACAACCACCACACACTCACAACCGCCACATACACACACACACACACAACCACCACACACACAACCACAACACACTCACAACCACCACACACTCACAACCGCCACATACACACACAACCACCACATACACACAACCACCACACACACACAACCACCACACACACACAACCACCACACACACACACACAACCACCACACACACACACACACACACACACACACACACACACACACACACACAACCACCACACACACAACCACCACACACACAACCACCACACACACACACAACCACCACACACACAACCACCACACACACAACCACCACACACACACACAACCACCACACACATACACACAACCACCACACAAACACACACACACACACAACCACCAAACACACAACCACCACACACACACCCACCACACACACACACACACACACACACACACACACACACACACAACCACCACACACACACAACCACCACACTCACAACCACCATACTTACAACCACCACACCCACAACCACCACACACACAACCACCACGCACACAACCACCACACACACACAACCACCACACACACACAACCACCACACACACACAACCGCCACATACACACACAACCACCACACACTCACAACCGCCACATACACACACAACCACCACACACACACAACCGCCACATACACACACAACCACCACACACACACACACACAACCACCACACACACACAACCACCACACACACACACACAACCACCACACACACACACAACCGCCACATACACACACAACCACCACACACACACACACAACCACACACACACACACACAACCACCACATACACACACAACCACCACACCCACACACACAACTACCACACACAAAACCACCACACACACACACAACCACCACACACACACACACACAACCACGCGGGAGACGGTAGGAGACACACGCGATTAGTGAGGTCCGCGGAAATTCGTCAATTTCTCGGGACATTGAAGGAGTATAGAGGCTAGATCATAGTATTTGGCCTCTCGCAGTGTGTAGCTTGCAGGGTGCAACATAGCATAGTCATATCGCTAGCGATAGTGCGAAGATTTGGCGAAGAAACCGAAAGTGGAGCTAGGGCATCACCGGTGCATGTAAGTGTGTGACCTGACCGGGTGGGACGACCCGCCGTGGAGCTACCTGATTGTGCTGTGAGTGGTGACTGTGATCAGTGGTACAGTGAATTAGTGAACTGTCACATAACGATACAGTGACTGACTCCAGAGCTCTGTGTAGACAGAGAATAACCGACCTCATCAATCACCTAGTGGGAGACAACGAAGGATAACCATCGTCATCATACATCGCCCTGCCCTTACTCATCTGGTTGTGTGAGCGGGAGGCAGTCTGGTATGTACCCCTCTCTGGTCAATTAATCAGGTGTACAGATTGAGGTAAAAGATTATCAAATTCTCGTTCAGGATATCATATATATTTAAAAATCTCAGAGTGGCTCATTTAGGCAGAGGTAACGCATAAGAGATATCTTGACACATACAAGCACGCCCGCCCACGTACGTATCCACGCACACAAGTGTGCACACGCTAAAACAGACACACACACACACACACACACACACACAATTGTTCAGTCAGGGGAAAAGGCATTATCACCTGGGATAGGACCTTACTATCCCCCCCCCCTCTTGACCCCACCATCTGACCTGACCTGACTTAGTCCCCATCTCCGCCCCCCCCCCACCCCCAGTCCCCTGCATTGCCCATACACACACTCTTCCCCTCCCCACTCTCCCTCTCTCCCATTCCCACTATCTCTTTCCTGCTCTCCCTCCCCTGCTCTCTCTCTCCTGCTCTCTCTCTCCTGCTCTCTCTCTCTCTCTCTCTCTCTCTCTCTCTCTCTCTCTCTCTCTCTCTCTCTCTCTCTCTCTCTCTCTCTCTCTCTCTCTCTCTTTCCTTCCCCCTCTCCCTCCCTCTCTTTCCTTCCCCCTCTCTCTCTGCCCACACACACACACACACACACACACCTCCCCCCCTCTCTCCCTCACCCGCTCTCTCCCTCACCCGCTCTCTCCCTCACCCACTCTCTCCCTCTCCTCTCTCTCCCTCCCGGCTCTCTCCATCTCCTCCCCCCCCCCTCCCCTTCTACTTTCTTCTCACTTCAGTGGAAGGGTCGGATCCCCCCCCCCCACCCACCCATTTATCTCTCCCTTTGTCACTCCCTTTCTCTCTCTCTCTTTCTCTCTCTCTTCCTCTCTCTCTCTCTCTCTCTCCCCCATCCCATCAGGGTCAAACATGGCAGCCAGAGGTCCCAGGGGAACAGGAAAGAGCCAAGGTGACGAGATGAAGGAAATGTTCGCCCAGTTTCTGGAGGACGTCAAGAGTGAGATGCAAGAAATGATGCAGGAAATGAAGAACGAAATAAGCAACCTGAAAAGAGAGCTGACAGCAGCAAAGGAGGAGATTAGAGCCCTCAAAGAGAATGGTATCGAGGCTGAGAATCAGAGAACCACCCAGGGAGAAGGTGGTAATAGTTTTCTGGATGAGAATGCCACAATTAAAGCAACATTTGCGGAAATACTAAAAAAAAATAACTCTGAAGTAATGACTGCAGTGATGGAGGTGGCCATGAAAGCAGCCACCTCGCAGGAGGCGGCACGCTCCACTAGCCAACTGCTAGAAAGGAACAGATCAGTGGTTGCTGTGGGTATTAAGGAGCAGGAAGGATCTAATAGGACAGAGTGGAATGACAAGGACAAAGCAGCAGTGAATGAAGTACTAAAGGCACTAGACATGGAAGGGGCTGAGCATAGCATTGAGAAGGTTTTCAGGCTAGGCCGGTACAACAAAGACCGAGACCGAATGATAAAGATAGTGTTTGCAAACGAGAACACAAAAGAGAAGATCCTATCAAGGAAGAGCTCCCTGAAAAACGTGGGAAAATTAAAAAATGTATTCCTCCAGAGAGACATGACAAGGGAGGAGAGAGCCGTGGCGGCAGAAGCAAGGAAGAGGCGCAGGGCGAGAGGGGAAAACCAGGAAGTCACAGCTCCCAGCACAACACCCCCAGAGGCGAGGGGGGAACCCACAACCAGCTACCCAGTAACACCAGAAGGGAGGACAACCCCGCCTCCCTCCTCTGCATAGAAAACCCCCCTACCCCAAACCTTCCCTGCCCCCACTCAAATGTTCAGCCAAATCTCCCTCCCCCCACACCCAATCCCCACCCTTCTACCCCTCCCCTCCTCCCGAGTCCTCCCTCCCCCCCTTTCCTTCCCGTCCTCCCTCCCCTTTCACCCCATACCCTCCCTGTCCCTCCCCCTTCATTGGATCCCCCACCCCTCATCCCAGTATCCTCTGAGACCCTGTTATCCACCTCACAGGTCCTCACAACCATGGAACAGCCTCCCCCACCAGCAGAACACTCACCAAGGAGGCGATTTGAGAAGGGGCAGAAGAAAGTGAGCCTCAAAGCGATGTACACTACCATGGATGGAATTACAAATAAAGCAAATGAGCTTGGAGAACTGGTACTCGAGGAAAACCCAGACATAATAGCCCTCACAGAAACAAAGATCACGAAAACGATAACAAATGCAGTGTTCCCACAGGACTATTATGTTATGAGGAAAGAGAGGGAAGGAAGAGGTGGGGGTGGTGTAGCTCTGCTGGTAAGAAAAGGCTGGGATTTTGAGGAGATGGATATTCAGGGCTGTGAAGGTTTCAGTGACTACATAGCAAGTACTGTAACAAATGGAGGGAAAAAAATTATAGTCGCAGTCATATATAATCCACCACCAAATGACAGAAGACCTAGACAGGAATATGATAGAAACAACATGGCCACCATTAACATAATAGAAAGAGCAGCTTCTGTTGCTAGCAGGAATGGATATGGACTACTAATTATGGGAGACTTCAACCATGGGAAGATAGATTGGAAGAACAGAGACCCGCATGGAGGACCAGAAACATGGAGAGCTAAGCTGCTGGACGTGGCAACAAGAAACTTTCTAAGCCAGCACACCAAAGAACCAACAAGAATGAGAGGAGAAGATGAACCAGCAATGCTTGATTTGATATTTATCCTAAATGAATGGGATATAAGGGAAGTTAAGATGGAAGCGCCCTTGGGAATGAGTGACCACAGTGTATTGAACTTTGAGTACTTGGTAGAGCTAGGACTTATCTCCCCCAAAAAAGAACTAGGAATCAAAAGGCTGGCATACCGAAAGGGGAATTATGAACAGATGAGAAGTTTCCTAAGTGAAATACCTTGGGACACAAACCTCAGAGACAAGTCTGTACAGGGTATGATGGACTATGTTACCCAAAAGTGTCAGGAGGCAGTAAACAGGTTCATCCCGGCCCAAAGGGAAAAATCCGAGAAGCAACAGAAGAATCCATGGTATAATAGGGCATGTATCGAAGCGAAGAAACTGAACAAAAAGGCGTGGAGGAACTTCCGGAATAACAGAACACCAGAAAGCAGAGAGAGATACCAGAGAACCAGGAATGAGTTCGTCAGGGTGAGAAGAGAAGCAGAGAAAAATTTTGAAAATGATATAGCAAACAAAGCCAAGACTGAACCAAAGCTACTCCACAGTCACATCAGAAGGAAAACAACAGTGAAAGAACAGGTATTGAAACTTAGAACAGGCGAGGACAGGTATACAGAGAATGACAGAGAGGTGTGTGAGGAACTCAACAAGAGGTTCCAGGAGGTCTTCACAATAGAACAGGGTGAGGTCACTGTGCTAGGAGAAAGGGAGGTAAACCAGGCGGCCTTGGAGGAGTTCGAAATTACGAGAGAGGAGGTCAAGAGACACCTGCTGGATCTGGATGTTAGAAAGGCTGTTGGTCCAGATGGGATCTCACCATGGGTACTGAAAGAGTGTGCAGAGGCACTTTGCTTGCCACTCTCCATAGTGTATAGTAAGTCACTAGAGACAGGAGACCTACCAGAAATATGGAAGACGGCAAATGTGGTCCCAATATACAAAAAGGGCGACAGACAAGAGGCACTGAACTACAGGCCAGTGTCCTTGACTTGTATACCATGCAAGGTGATGGAGAAGATCGTGAGAAAAAACCTGGTAACACATCTGGAGAGAAGGGACTTCGTGACAAATCGCCAACATGGATTCAGGGAGGGTAAATCTTGCCTTACAGGCTTGATAGAATTCTACGATCAGGTGACACAGATTAAGCAAGAAAGAGAGGGCTGGGCGGAATGCATTTTCTTGGATTGTCGGAAAGCCTTTGACACAGTACCGCATAAGAGGCTGGTACATAAGCTGGAGAGACAGGCAGGTGTAGCTGGTAAGGTGCTCCAGTGGATAAGGGAGTATCTAAGCAATAGGAAGCAGAGAGTTACGGTGAGGGGTGAGACCTCCGATTGGCGTGAAGTCACCAGTGGAGTCCCACAGGGCTCTGTACTCGGTCCTATCTTGTTTCTGATATATGTAAATGATCTCCCGGAGGGTATCGATTCATTTCTCTCAATGTTTGCGGACGATGCTAAAATTATGAGAAGGATTAAAACAGAAGAGGACTGTTTGAGGCTTCAAGAAGACCTAGACAAGCTGAAGGAATGGTCGAACAAATGGTTGTTAGAGTTTAACCCAACCAAATGTAATGTAATGAAGATAGGTGTAGGGAGCAGGAGGCCAGATACAAGGTATCATCTGGGAGAGGAAATTCTTCAGGAGTCAGAGAAGGAAAAAGACTTGGGGGTTATCACGCCAGACCTGTCTCCTGCAGCACATATCAAGCGGATAACATCAGCGGCATATGCCAGGCTGGCCAACATACGAACGGCATTCAGAAACTTGTGTAAAGAATCATTCAGAACTTTGTATACCACATATGTCAGGCCAATCCTGGAGTATGCAGCCCCAGCATGGAGTCCATATCTAGTCAAGGATAAGACTAAACTGGAAAAGGTTCAAAGGTTTGCCACCAGACTAGTACCCGAGCTGAGAGGTATGAGCTACGAGGAGAGACTACGGGAATTAAACCTCACTTCGCTGGAAGACAGAAGAGTTAGGGGGGACATGATCACCACATTCAAGATTCTGAAGGGGATTGATAGGGTAGATAAAGACAGTCTATTTAACACAAGGGGAACATGCACAAGGGGACACAGGTGGAAACTGCGTGCCCAAATGAGCCACAGAGATATTAGAAAGAACTTTTTTAGTGTCAGAGTGGTTGACAAATGGAATGCATTAGGGGGTGATGTGGTGGAGGCTGACTCCATACACAGTTTCAAGTGTAGATATGACAGAGCCCGATAGGCTCAGGAATCTGTACACCTGTTGATTGACGGTTGAGAGGCGGGACCAAAGAGCCAGAGCTCAACCACCGCAAACACAACTAGGTGAGTACACACACACACACACACACACACACACAACCACCACACACACACCCACCACACACACACCCACCACACACACAACCACCACACACACACAACCACCACACACACACAACCACCACACACACAACCACCACACACACAACCACCACACACACAACCACCACACACACACACAACCACCACACACACAACCACCACACACACAACCACCACACACACACAACCACCACACACACACAACCACCACACACACACAACCACCACACTCACAACCACCACACACACAACCACCACACACACAACCACCACACACACACACAACCACCACACACACACAACCACCACACACACACAACCACCACACACACACAACCACCACACACACACACACAACCACCACACACACAACCACCACACACACAACCACCACACACACAACCACCACACTCACAACCACCACACACACAACCACCACACACACAACCACCACACACACAGCACCACATACACAACCACCACACACACAACCACCACACACACAACCACCACACACACAACCACCACACACACACAACCACCACACACACACAACCACCACACACACACAACCACCACACACAACTACCATACTCACAACCAAGACACACACAACCACCACACTCACAACCACCACACACACACAACCACCACACACAACCACCACACTCACAACCAAGTCACACACAACCACCACACACAACCACCACACTCACAACCACCACACACACAACCATCACACACACAACCACCACACCCACAACCACCACACACACAACCACCACACCCACAACCACCACACCCACAACCACCACACACACAACCACCACACACACAACCAGCACACTCACAACCCCCACACACACAACCACCACACACACAACCAGCACACTCACAACCCCCACACACACAACCACCACACACACAACCACCACACTCACAACCAGCACACACACAACCACTACACACACAACCACCACACTCACAACCGGCACACACACACAGCACCACATACACAACCACCACACACACAACCACCACACACACAACCACCACACACAACCACCACACACACAACCACCACACACACAACCAGCACACTCACAACCACCACACACACAACCACCACACACACAACCACCACACTCACAACCAGCACACACACAACCACCACACACACAACCATCAAACACACAACCACCACACACACACAACCACCACACACACACAACCACCACACTCACAACCAGCACACACACACAACCACCACACACACAACCACCACACTCACAACCAGCACACACACAGCACCACATACACAACCACCACACACACAACCACCACACACACAACCACCACACACACAACCACCACACACACACAACCACCACACTCACAACCAGCACACACACAACCACCACACACACAACCACCACACACACAACCACCACACACACAACCACCACACACACAATCACCACACACACAACCAGCACACTCACAACCCCCACACACACAACCACCACACACACAACCACCACACTCACAATCACCACACACACAACCAGCACACTCACAACCCCCACACACACAACCACCACACACACAACCAGCACACTCACAACCCTCACACACACAGCACCACATACACAACCACCACACACACAACCACCACACACACAACCACCACACACACAACCACCACACACACAACCACCACACACACACACAACCACCACACACACACACAACCACCACACACACAACCACCACACACACACACAACCACCACACACACACACAACCACCACACACACACAACCACCACACACACACAACCACCACACACACAACCACCACACACACACACAACCACCACACACACACAACCACCACACACACACAACCACCACATACACAACCACCACACACACAACCACCACCACACACACACAACCACCACACACACACACAACCACCACACTCACAACCAGCACACACACAACCACCACACTCACAACCACCACACACACTCACAACCACCACACACACACACAACCACCACACACACACACAACCACCACACACACACACAACCACCACACACACAACCACCACACTCACAACCACCACACTCACAACCAGCACACACACAGCACCACATACACAATCACCACACACAACCACCACACACACAACCACCACACACACACAACCACCACACACACACAACCACAACACACACACAACCACAACACACTCACAACCACCACACACACAACCACCACACACACACAACCACCACACACAACCACCACACACACACACAACCATCACACACACAACCACCACACACACAACCACCACACACACAACCACCACACACACACAACAGTAGTAGGGATGACACCCCACAGAACATTTTTTTTCTGGGGGAAAAAATGTTCTGTGGGAGTCAAGGTTTTCAGGTGAATTTAGAAATTCGTGTTTGAGAGCCAGGGTTTTTCAGGCGAATTTTGGGAGTCACAGATTTAGAATTAAGGAATTCTTATGAGGAAAATAATTTCCGAGACTTTAGAAGTTTTTTAAAAGTTCTTATGCTGAAAATAAGTTCATACAACTTTGTTAAAGTTCTTATGGGAGAAATTCAAATTCCTGTTTAAGAGCCAGCATTTCCAGGTAAAATATACGGACATATTTTGCCTGTTTTCAACATCGGAGAAATTCGTGTGTGAGAGCCAGGGTTTTTCAGGCAAATTTTGTCAGTCACAGATTTTAGAAGTTTGTTAAAGTTCTTATAATGAAAATAATGTCATACGAGTTTGTTAAAGTTCTTACGATGAAAATAATTTCCGAGACTTTAGAAGTTTGTTAAAGTTCTTATGCCAGCCAGACGCCGCATGCAGGTCACCTTGGTAATCTTATCTTATCTTCTCCGTAATATCTGGACTATCCCTCCACCCTCTCTCTCTCTCTCCTTCATATTGTTCATTCATAGTTCCTTTTCATTAAACTAGTCAGTTTTACAAAAATAAAACAAAGTCAGTAAGGAAGTTCTAGCTCATGTTCCCCGCCTTAGTCCTCTGTTGTATATTGAATACTAACAGTCCAACATATAATGATTACTAACAGTCCAATCCCTCTAAAATTTAAAAATAATCATATTTCAAACGTAGTTCAATACAGTAATTTAGTTACCGAGCTCCGGCTCTTGTCCTCCACCTTAGTTCCCTCGCACATCTTCGTCAACCTAATCAAATTCCCTGAAATTTTTACCCTCTGTATTTCAGACACAGTAAATAAGATCAAGTCAGTTACTGAGCTCCAGCTCTCATCCCCCGCCTTACTTCCCTCTCGTGTCTTCGGTATTATCCTATCAAATTCCCTGAAATTTCTACCCTCTGTATTTCAGACATAGTTTAGTAAATCCAAACAATTATCAAACTCTAGCTCTTGTCCCCCAGCTTAGTTCATTTATACAAGATCGTTAGTAACAGCTCAATTTTCCCCGAAATTTAAAAGCAGACATACTTCAAAGTTAGTAAATAAGATCAAGTCAGTTACTGAGCTCCAGCTCTCATCCCCCACCCTGCTTCCTCCTCAAGTCTTTGTTAATATCCCATCAATTCCCCTGAAATTTTTACCCTCTGTATTTCAGACACCGTAAATAAGATCAAAACAGTTATCGAGCTCCAGCTCTCGTCCCCCAACTTAGTTCTCTCTCGTATATTTGTAAATAACCCATCAACTTCCCTGAAATTTTTACCCTCTGTATTTCAGACATAGTAAATATGATGTAAACAATTATAAAACTCTAGCTCTTGTCCTCTGTCCAAGTTCACTCCTGTAAATTCATTACTATCAGTCCAAATCCCCATGAGATTTAAACACCCAACTACATTTTCAGACATAGTAAATAAAAACCAGTTCAGTTATCAAGTTTCAACTCTTGTCCCCCCAGCTTAGTTCATTTTGAACAAGTTCTTTATTTTCCAACTAAATCACCCTGAGATTTAAGATCACCTTATTTCTAACGTAGTAAAATTAATCTGGACATTATCCAAGCTCCATTTCCTCAGTCTTAGATCATCGAACATAATTATATCCGATCAAGTCCCTCTCCAGCCTATCTGTTTATCAGAGTAATCACCTTACCATTCTCATCCCCAACGTATCCAAACCTTCAATAATCATACTGTATTTGCATATTTTCTCTATATTCAGCTGTGTTCACATTTTTTCCATGTTTTCTGTGTTCATTCCATGTTCTACAAATGTTCACAGCATGCTCAGTTCAAATTTTTTCTACCATTTTCCCCGTATGTTCACTATGTTCTTTGTCATGTTTTCATGTACATTATATGTTCTCTGTATAACTTTTATACTCAATATTCATGTTCTCAATGTTCTTAGCTTGTTCTTCACATGTTCAGTGTTCATTCTTTGTATTCCCTATGTTCCTTATCATGTCTTCATATTCTCTATAAGTTCTTATTCCCTGCATGTTCACTCTATTCATCAACTTTTTCTTACACGTTTTCTTTATTCACCGTATGTTCACTGTGTTCATTCCCTTACTTAACCTCAATTTTTTTTATGTTCTTTGTTTCTTTAAACCAATTTGTTTTCTTCCATTCACTAACTAGTTCTTTGCCAAATATTATCATCGGCAATACAGTTCCCTCAACAATTTTAGTCACCCAGTTTTATTTGCAAAAACTATGTCAAAGTAATTCTCGTTGTCAACTTAATAGTTCTACCAACCCTGTTCTTAAACAAATCTACACTTTATTCAGTTCCAAATTTACAAAGACAAACCTTTCTTGTAACTTCTTAACTAAAAATCTTTCGCCAATCAACTAAAACAGTCACTTTCGTCATTTCTCAACTAAACTTATTATCCAATCAACCAAAAATAGTCAGGATTAATCTCATTCAACACCGTTCTTAACTAAAATAACCTTTCGCTTAGCTAAAAATTGTCAAAGGAATCTTTCCAGCACTGTTCATAACTAATTTTATCCATCGTCATTCAACTAAAAATAATAACTTTCATCATTTCCTAACTAAACTTATCCATAGTCAACAGAAAATATCCGTGTTCATCGTGTTTCATTGTCATTTCTTATCTAAAAAATTATCCACCAATCATCAGAAAAGTCATGTTCATCATGTTTTGTCTTTTGCTTAACTAAAAGTATTCATCAGTCAACTAAAAAATAGTTACTTCATCATGTTTCCTTGTCATTTCTTAACTGAAATATCACTTCTCTCATCTGAAAATAGTCATGTGTAGTCTCTTTCCAACACTGTTCTTAACTAAAGTAACCTTTCACTTCGCTAAAATAGTTATATTCATCATTGTTCCTAACTAAAATTATATGTCGTTAAGTAAGAAATATAGTCAAAGACACTCTTCAAGACATCAAGGACTTACTCAAAGACATCAAAGTTGCACTCAAAGACATCCTTTGAGACATCAAAGACATCCTTTAAGACTTCAAGAGGACTCTTCGAGATATCAAAAGACACTCTCAAACACTCAAAAATTTACTCGCATCCTCAAAGTTATTCTCAGAGTCATCAAAGTTAATCTCAGAGTTAACAAAGGTAATCTCTAACTCACTCTCGTTCATCAAAGTTGCACTCAAAGACATCCTTTAAGACATCAAAGTTATTCTCAGAAGCGTAAAAGTTATTCTCAGAGTCATCAAAACGTTAATCTCAGTCATCAAAATGTTATTCTCTAAGTATCCTTTCGTTCATCAGAGAAACTTTCTAAGACATCTTCGTTCATTAAAGTTAATCTCAGAGGCATAAAAGGTATTCTCAGAGACATGAAAGTTATTCTCAGTGACATAAAAGTTATTCTCTAAGTAACCTTTCGTTCATCAGAGAAACTTTCTAAGACATCTTCGTTCATTAAAGTTAATCTCAGAGGCATAAAAGTCATTCTCAGAGCTATCAAACTTGTTCTCAAAGTCATCAAAGTTATTCCAAGAGACGTCAAAGTTAATCTAAGACATCATCTTTCATCAAAGATATTCGCTCTAAGCCATCAATGTTCTTCTCTAAGACATAAAAAGTTATTCTCTATGTCATCAAAAAGTTATTCTCTGAGCTAACAAAATACTAATCATGTTCTCAAAGACATTCTCAAAGTCATCAAAGTTATTCTAAGAGCTATCAAACTTGTTCTCTAACTCACTTTTGTTCATTAAAGTTAATTTCAATGTTATAAAAGTTATTCTCAGAGACCTCTAAAGTTATTAAGTAAGACATAAAAGTTATTCTCAGAGTCATCAAAGTTGTTCTAACGTTTAGGGAGCATAACCAAGCAAATATCGCGTCAGCCAGAAAAATGATCGGATGGATTACAAGAACTTTCAAATCCAGGGATCCCATCACAATGGTTGTACTCTTCAAGTCACTTGTGTTGTCCCGTCTCGAGTACTGCTCAGTACTCACTTCCCCCTTCAAAGCAGGAGAGATTGCTGAAATAGAGAGAATACAGAAAACATATATGGCACGCATAGATGAGATAAAAACCTAAATTATTGGGATCGTCTCAAAGCTCTCCAAATGTACTCTAGAAAGGAGAAGAGAGAGATACCAAATAATATACACATGGAAAATACTGGAGGGCCAGGTCCCAAATCTACACAGTAAAATAACAACGTACTAGAGTGAACGATATGGAAGAAAATGCAAGATTGAACCAGTGAAGAGCAGAGGTGCCATAGGCACAATCAGAGAGCACTGTATAAACATCAGAGGTCCGCGGTTGTTCAACATCCTCCCACCGACTAAGAAATATTGCCAGAACAACCGTGGACATCTTCAAGAGAAAACTGGACCGTTTTTTAGGAGAAGTTCCGGATCAGCCGAGCTGTGGTGGGTAAGTGGCCCTGCGGGCCGCTCCAAGCAACAGCCTGGTGGACCAAACTCTCACAAGTCGAGCCTGACCTTGGGCCGGGCTTGGGGAGTAGAAGAACTCCCAGAACCCCATCAACCAGGTATCAAGCAGGAACCTGCACATTAACAACCACCACAACCAGCACATTAACAACCACCACAACACTCCTACCACAACCAGCACATTAACAACCACCACAACCTGCACTTTAACAACCACCACAACACTCCTACCACAACCAGCACATTAACAACCACCACAACACACCTACCACAACCTGCACATTAACAACCACCACAACACTCCTACCACAACCAGCACATTAACAACCACCAGAACACACCTACCACAACCAGCACATTAACAACCGCCACAACACACCTACCACAACCAGCACATTAACAACCACCACAACACACCTACCACAACCTGCACATTAACAACCACCACAACACTCCTACCACAACCAGCACATTAACAACCACCACAACACACCTACCACAACCAGCACATTAACAACCGCCACATCACACCTACCACAACCAGCACATTAACAACTACCACAACCAGCACATTAACAACCGCCACAACCAGCACATTAACAACCACCACAACACACCTACACAACCAGCACATTAACAACCACCACAACACAACCACCACAACCAGCACATTAACAACCACCACAACACAACCACCACAACCAGCACATTAACAACCGCCACAACACTCCTACCACAACTAGCACATTAACAACAACCACAACACACCTACTACAACCAACCCCCTGACAGAGGGGTTGGTGCTGGACCTGTAGCTCCAGCCCCCCTCTACTGGCAGGGGGTTGGTGTTGGACCTGTAGCTCCAGCCCCCCTCTACTGGCAGGGGGTTGGTGCTGGACCTGTAGCTCCAGCCCCCTCTACTGGCAGGGGGTTGGTGCTGGACTTGTAGCTCCAGCCCCCCCTCTACTGGCACGGGGTTGGTGCTGGACTTGTAGCCCCAGCCCCCCTCTACTGGCACGGGGTTGGTGCTGGACTTGTAGCTCCAGCCCCCCTCTACTGGCAGGGGGTTGGTGTTGGACCTGTAGCTCCAGCCCCCTCTACTGGCAGGGGGTTGGTGCTGGACTTGTAGCCCCAGCCCCCCTCTACTGGCACGGGGTTGGTGCTGGACTTGTAGCTCCAGCCCCCCTCTACTGGCAGGGGGTTGGTGCTGGACCTGTAGCTCCAGCCCCCCCCCCCCCTCTACTGGCAAAGGGTTGGTGCTGGACCTGTAGCTCCAGCCCCCCCCCCCTCTACTGGCAAAGGGTTGGTGCTGGACCTGTAGCTCCAGCCCCCCTCTACTGGCAGGGGGTTGGTGCTGGACCTGTAGCTCCAGCCTCCCCTCTACTGGCAGGGGGTTGGTGCTGGACCTGTAGCTCCAGCCCCACTCTACTGGCAGGGGGTTGGTGCTGGACCTGTAGCTCCAGCCCCCCCTCTACTGGCAGGGGGTTGGTGTTGGACCTGTAGCTCCAGCCCCCTCTACTGGCAGGGGGTTGGTGCTGCACTTGTAGCTAAAGCCCCCCTCTACTGGCACGGGGTTGGTGCTGGACTTGTAGCCCCAGCCCCCCTCTACTGGCAGGGGGTTGGTGCTGGACTTGTAGCTCCAGCCCCCCTCTACTGGCAGGGGGTTGGTGCTGGACTTGTAGCTCCAGCCCCCCTCTACTGGCAGGGGGTTGGTGCTGGACCTGTAGCTCCAGCCCCCCCTCTACTGGCAGGGGGTTGGTGCTGGTCCTGTAGCTGAAATAGTTCACATGTTTCCTTACATCTGATGCCTCTGTTCACCTACCAGTAAATATTTATCCAGGAGTTAGGCTGGATTGCAGATTGCATGTTGAGGAAAGTCAGTAGCTGGCTTAGGGAAACCTCAATAAACCTAAGAACATTCTTCCTGTCTTCAAAATGGAACTTAATATATTGTGATATGACCAATGAGAGAAAATAAAAAAAACTTACTGTTATTTCCTTCTGGGGGATTTCTCTAGTGATTTCCTGAACTTTGGTCATGATGCTGGAGTCCGAGTCTCCCAGGTGTACGGGGTCAGCTGTGGCACCTGTCTCTGTGGTCGTCATCTCCAGGGCCTCCCTGATGGTCTCCTGCACCTGTCATTACCAACACAAACATTAATGGTGGAGTCTGAGTCTCCCAGGTGTACGGGGTCAGCTGTGGCACCTGTCTCTGTGGTCGTCATCTCCAGGGCCTCCCTGATGGTCTCCTGCACCTGTCATTACCAACACAAACATTAATGGTGGAGTCTGAGTCTCCCAGGTGTATGGGGTCAGCTGTGGCACCTGTCTCTGTGGTCGTCATCTCCAGGGCCTCCCTGATGGTCTCCTGCACCTGTCATTACCAACACAAACATCAATGGTGGAGGCTGGACTATAATGAAGCATCAGGCTCTGAGTAAAGTAACTGGACTATAATGAAGCATCAGGCTCTGAGTAAAGTAACTGGACAATAATGAAGCATCTGGCTCTGAGTAAAGTAACTGGACTATGATGAAACATCAGGCTCTGAGTAAAGTAACTGGACTATAATGAAGCATCAGGCTCTGAGTAAAGTAACTGGACTATAATGTAGCATCAGGCTCTGAGTAAAGTAACTGGACTATAATGAAGCATCAGGCTCTGAGTAAAGTAACTGGACTATAATGAAGCATCTGGCTCTGAGTAAAGTAACTGGACTATAATGAAGCATCAGGCTCTGAGTAAAGTAACTGGACTATAATGAAGCATCTGGCTCTGAGTAAAGTAACTGGACTATAATGAAGCATCAGGCTCTGAGTAAAGTAACTGGACTATAATGAAGCATCAGGCTCTGAGTAAAGTAACTGGACTATAATGAAGCATCAGGCTCTGAGTTAAGAGATAATAGACATGCTGACATACACAAATGGGTCAACATGTGAAGGACTCAAGTATAACATGCTGCCTTGAGACTTGGGTTATAATATTAGTTATGAGTCAAGTCATTAGTTCTAACTGATGAAGCATTGTCTATATTCTGGACCCAAAGTCTTTATTTAGTTGTAGTAAACACTGAGTGTTGACCACACTTACAGGCTGCTTCCTGGGTGTGGGTGTGTGTACTCACCTAATTATACTCACCAAATTGTGCTTGCAGGGGTTGAGCTCTGGCTCATTGGTTGCGCCTCTCAAACGTCAATCAACAGGTGTACAAGTTCCTGAGCCTATTGGGCTCTATCATATCTACACTTGAAACTGTGTATGTCATCAGCCTCCACCACATCACTTCCTAATGCATTCCATTTGTCAACCACTCTGACACTAAAAAAAGTTTTTTCTAATATCTCTGTGGCTCATTTGGGCGCTCAGTTTCCACGGGTGTCCCCTAGTGCATGTGCCCCTTGTGTTAAATAGCCTGTCTTTATCTACCCTATCAATTCCCTTGAGAATCTTGAATGTGGTGATCATGTCCCCCCTAACTCTTCTGTCTTCCAGCGAAGTGAGGTTTAATTCCCTTAGCCTCTCCTCGTAGCTCATACCTCTCAGCTCGGGTACTAGTCTGGTGGCAAACCTCTGAACCTTTTCCAGTTTGGTTTTATCCTTGACTAGATATGGACTCCATGCTGGGGCTGCATACTCCAGGATTGGCCTGACATATGTGGTATACAAAGTTCTGAATGAATCTTTACAAAAGTTTCTGAATGCCGTTCTTATGTTGGCCAGCCTGGCATATATGTGTGTGTGTGTGTGTACTCACCTATTTGTGCTTGCAGGGGTTGAGCTTTGGCTCTCTGGTCCCACCTCTCAACTGTCAATCAACTGGTGTACAGATTCCTGAGCCTACTGGGCTCTATCATACTGTATCTACATTTGAAACTGTGTATGGAGTCAGCCTCTACCACATCACTGCTTAATGCATTCCATCCGTTAACTACTCTGACACTGAAAAAGTTCATTCTAACGTCTCTGTGGCTCATGTGGGTACTCAGTTTCCACCTGTGTCCCCTTGTTCGTGTCCCACCAGTGTTGAATAGTTTATCCTTGTTTACCTGGTTGATTCCTCTGAGGATTTTGTAGGTTGTGATCATGTCTCCCCTTACTCTTCTGTCTTCCAGTGTCGTAAGGTGCATTTCCTGCAGCCTTTCCTCGTAACTCATGCCTCTTAGTTCTGGGACTAGTCTAGTGGCATACCTTTGGACTTTTTCCAGCTTCATCTTGTGCTTGACAAGGTACGGGCTCCATGCTGGGGCCGCATACTCCAGGATTGGTCTAACATATGTGGTGTACAAGATTCTGAATGATTCCTTACACAGGTTCCTGAACGCTGTTCTGATGTTAGCCAGCCTCGCATATGCTGCAGACGTTATTCTTTTTATGTGGGCTTCAGCAGACAAATTTGGTGTGATATCAACTCCTAGATCTTTATCTCTGTCTGTTTCATTAAGTACTTCATCTCCTATTCTGTATCCTGTGTCTGGCCTCCTGTTTCCACTGCCTAGTTTCATTACTTTGCATTTACTCAGGTTGAACTTTAACAGCCATTTGTTGGACCATTCACTCAGTCTGTCTAGGTCATCTTGGTCATCTGTCCGTGTGTGTGTGTAATTACCTACGTGTAGTTACAGGATGAGAGCTACGCTCGTGGTGTCCCATCTTCCCAGCACTCTTTGTCATATAACGCTTTGAAACTACTAACAGTCTTGGCCTCCACCACCTTCTCACCTAACTTGCTCCAACCGTCTACCACTCTGTTTGCGAAAGTGAATTTTCTTATACGTATTTCTTCGGCATCTGTGTTTAGCTAGTTTAAATCTATGACCTCTTATTCTTAAAGTTCCAGGTCTCAAGAAATCTTCCCTATCGATTTTATCAATTCCTGTTACTATTTTCTATGTAATGATCATATCACCTCTTTTTCTTCTGTCTTCTAGTTTTGTCATATTTAATGCCTCTAACCTCTCCTTGTAGCTCTTGCCCTTCAGTTCTAGGAGCCACTTAGTAGCATGTCTTTGCACCTTTTCCAGTTTGTTGATGTGCTTCTTAAGATATGGGCACCACACAACCGCTGTATATTCTAGCTTTGGCCTAACAAAAGTCGTGAACAATTTCTTTAGTATATCGCCATCCATGTATTTAAAAGCAATTCTGAAGTTAGAAAGCATAGCATAGGCTCCTCGCACAATATTCTTTATGTGGTCCTCAGGTGATAGTTTTCTATCTAGAATCATCCCTAGATCTCTTTCTTTATCAGAATTCTTTAAAGATTTCTCACATAATATATAGGTTGTGTGGGGTCTATGTTCTCCTATTCCACATTCCATAACATGGCCGGTCGGCCGAGTCGGTCAACCGAGCGAGGGAGCCGTCGGCCGAGCCGGTCAACCGAGCGAGGGAGCCGTCGGACGAGCGGACAGCACGCGGGATATGTGATCCTGTGGTCCTGGGATCGATCCCAGGTGCCAGCGAGAAACAATGGGCAGAGTTTCTTACACCCTAGGCCCCTGTTACCTAGCAGTAAAATAGGTACCTGG
The DNA here is from genome assembly GCF_040958095.1 of Procambarus clarkii. Classification (NCBI taxonomy): domain Eukaryota; kingdom Metazoa; phylum Arthropoda; class Malacostraca; order Decapoda; family Cambaridae; genus Procambarus; species Procambarus clarkii. Next base: position 48,093,755 of record NC_091163.1, on the reverse strand, counting down.
GTGTTAGTCAGCTGTCACGGGCTGCTTCCTGGGGGTGGAGGCCTGGTCGAGGACCGGGCCGCGAGGACACTAAAGCCCCGAAATCATCTCAAGATAACCTCAAGATATAGCATTTATGAACATTAAATTCCATTTGCCAAGTGGTGCTCCATATACTTATTTTGTCCAGGTCATCTTGAAGGGCATGCCAATCATCTAAGTTTCTTATCCTTCCTATTATCTTAGCATCATCAGCAAACATGTTCATATAATTCTGTATACCAACTGGTAAATCATTTATGTAGACAATAAACATCACTGGTGCAAGAACTGAACCCTGTGGTACTCCACTTGTGACATTTCTCCAGTCCGATACATTGCCTCTGATCACTGCCCTTATTTTTCTATCAGTCAGAAAATTTTTCATCCATGTTAGAAGCTTACCTGTCACCCCTCCAATATTTTCCAGTTTCCAGAACAACCTCTTATGTGGAACTCTGTCGAAAGCCTTTTTTAGGTCCAGATAGATGCAGTCAACCCAACCATCTCTTTCCTGTAATATCTCTGTGGCTCGATCATAGAAACTGAGTAAATTCGATACACAGGATCTTCCAGATCGAAAACCATACTGTCTGTCTGATATTATATCATCTCTCTCCAGGTGTTCTACCCATTTAGTTTTGATTAGTTTTTCCAATACTTTTACTATTACACTTCTCAATGATACAGGTCTATAATTGAGGGGGTCTTCCCTGCTGCCACTTTTGTAGATTGGAACTATGTTAGCCTGTTTCCACACGTCTGCTACGATTCCTGTACACAGGGATGCCTGAAAGATCAGGTGAAGTGGAATGCTGAGCTCAGATGCACATTCTCTCAGAACCCATGGTGAAACTCCATCTGGGCCAGCTGCTTTGTTCTTACCGAACTCCTTTAGCATATTTTCCACTTCATCTCTAGACACATCTATCCGTTCTATGTTGTTCTCTGGAATTCTTATTGTGTCTGGTTCTCTGAAGATTTCATTTTGTACAAACACACTTTGGAACTTTTCATTTAATGTTTCACACATTTCCTTTTCATTTTCCGTGAATATGTTTCCCATTTTCAACCTCTGGATATTATCCTTTACCTGCAATTTGTTGTTTATGAATTTGTAGAATAGGCCCGGTTCTGTTTTACATTTATCCGCTATCCCTTTTTCAAAATTTCTTTCTGCCTCTTTCCTTACTGCTGTATAGTTGTTTCTCGCATCTTTGTATCGCTGGTATGTTTGGGGGTTTGGCCTCTTCCTATACTGATTCCATTTTTGTGTCTTTTGATCTCTTGCCCTCTCACAATTTCTGTCGAACCAATCCTGTTTTCTGGCCCTGCATCTCTGTTTTGGTATAATTTTTTTTTGTGTGTGTGTGTACTCACCTAGTTGTACTCACCTAGTTGTGTTTGCGGGGGTTGAGCTCTGGCTCTTTGGTCCCGCCTCTCAACCGTCAATCAACAGGTGTACAGATTCCTGAGCCTATCGGGCTCTGTCATATCTACACTTGAAACTGTGTATGGAGTGAGCCTCCACCACATCACCCCCTAATGCATTCCATTTGTCAACCACTCTGACACTAAAAAAGTTCTTTCTAATATCTCTGTGGCTCATTTGGGCACTCAGTTTCCACCTGTGTCCCCTTGTGTTAATTAGACTGTCTTTATCTACCCTATCAATTCCCTTCAGAATCTTGAATGTGGTGATTATGTCCCCCCTAACTCTTCTGTCTTCCAGCGAAGTGAGGTTTAATTCCCGTAGTCTCTCCTCGTAGCTCATACCTCTCAGCTCAGGTACTAGTCTGGTGGCAAACCTTTGAACCTTTTCCAGTTTAGTCTTATCCTTGACTAGATATGGACTCCATGCTGGGGCTGCATACTCCAGGATTGGCCTGACATATGTGGTATACAAAGTTTTGAATGATTCTTTACACATGTTTCTGAATGCCGTTCGTATGTTGGCCAGCCTGGCATATGCTGCTGATGTTATCCGCTTGATATGTGCTGCAGGAGACAGGTCTGGCGTGATATCAACCCCCAAGTCTTTTTCCTTCTCTGACTCCTGAAGAATTTCCTCTCCCAGATGATACCTTGTATCTGGCCTCCTGCTCCCTACACCTATCTTCATTACATTACATTTGGTTGGGTTAAACTCTAACAACCATTTGTTCGACCATTCCTTCAGCTTGTCTAGGTCTTCTTGAAGCCTCAAACAGTCCTCTTCTGTTTTAATCCTTCTCATAATTTTAGCATCGTCCGCAAACATTGAGAGAAATGAATCGATACCCTCCGGGAGATCATTTACATATATCAGAAACAAGATAGGACCGAGTACAGAGCCCTGTGGGACTCCACTGGTGACTTCACGCCAATCGGAGGTCTCACCCCTCACCGTAACTCTCTGCTTCCTATTGCTTAGATACTCCCTTATCCACTGGAGCACCTTACCAGCTACACCTGCCTGTCTCTCCAGCTTATGTACCAGCCTCTTATGCGGTACTGTGTCAAAGGCTTTCCGACAATCCAAGAAAATGAAGTCCGCCCAGCCCTCTCTTTCTTGCTTACTCTGTGTCACCTGATCGTAGAATTCTATCAAGCCTGTAAGGCAAGATTTACCCTCCCTGAACCCATGTTGGCGATTTGTCACGAAGTCCCTTCTCTCCAGATGTGTTACCAGGTTTTTTCTCACGATCTTCTCCATCACCTTGCATGGTATACAAGTCAAGGACACTGGCCTGTAGTTCAGTGCCTCTTGTCTGTCGCCCTTTTTGTATATTGGGACCACATTCGCCGTCTTCCATATTTCTGGTAGGTCTCCAGTCTCTAGTGACTTACTATACACTATGGAGAGTGGCAAGCAAAGTGCCTCTGCACACTCTTTCAGTACCCATGGTGAGATCCCATCTGGACCAACAGCCTTTCTAACATCCAGATCCAGCAGGTGTCTCTTGACCTCCTCTCTCGTAATTTCGAACTCCTCCAAGGCCGCCTGGTTTGTCTCCCTTTCTCCTAGCACAGTGACCTCACCCTGTTCTATTGTGAAGACCTCCTGGAACCTCTTGTTGAGTTCCTCACACACACCTCTGTCATTCTCTGTATACCTGTCCTCGCCTGTTCTAAGTTTCAATACCTGTTCTTTCACTGTTGTTTTCCTTCTGATGTGACTGTGGAGTAGCTTTGGTTCAGTCTTGGCTTTGTTTGCTATATCATTTTCAAAATTTTTCTCTGCTTCTCTTCTCACCCTGACGTACTCATTCCTGGTTCTCTGGTATCTCTCTCTGCTTTCTGGTGTTCTGTTATTCTGGAAGTTTCTCCACGCCTTTTTGTTCAGTTTCTGTGTGATTGTGTGTGTGTGTGTGTGTGTAATTACCTAAGTGTAGTTACAGGATGAGAGCTACGCTCGTGGTGTCCCGTCTTCCCAGCACTCTTTGTCATATAACGCTTTGAAACTACTGACGGTCTTGGCCTCCACCACCTTCTCACTTAACTTGTTCCAACTGTCTACCACTCTATTTGCGAAGGTGAATTTTCTTATATTTCTTCGGCATCTGTGTTTAGCTAGTTTAAATCTATGACCTCTTGTTCTTGAAGTGCCAGGTCTCAGGAATCCTTCCCTGTCGATTTTATCAATTCCTGTTACTATTTTGTACGTAGTGATCATATCACCTCTTTAGCTTCTGTCTTCTAGTTTTGGCATGTTTAATGCTTCCAACCTCTCCTCGTAGCTCTTGCCCTTCAGTTCTGGGAGCCACTTCGTAGCATGTCTTTGCACCTTTTCCAGTTTGTTGATGTGCTTCTTAAGATATGGGCACCACACAACAACTGCATATTCTAGCTTTGGCCTAACAAAAGTCATGAACAATTTCTTTAGTATATCGCCATCCATGTATTTAAATGCAATTCTGAAGTTAGAAAGCATCGCATAGGCTCCTTGCACAATATTCTTTATGTGGTCCTCAGGTGATAGTTTTCTATCTAGAACCACCCCTAGATCTCTTTCTTTATCAGAATTCTTTAAAGATTTCTCACATAATATATAGGTTGTATAGGGTGTATGTTCTCCTATTCCACATTCCATAACATGACATTTATTAACATTAAATTCCATTTGCCAGGTGGTGCTCCATATACTTATTTTGTCCAGGTCTTCTTGAAGGGCATGACAATCATCTAAATTTCTTATCCTTCCTATTATCTTAGCATCATCAGCAAACATGTTCATATAATTCTGTATACCAACTGGTAGATCATTTATGTACACAATAAACATCACTGGTGCAAGAACTGAACCCTGTGGTACTCCACTTGTGACATTTCTCCATTCCGATACATTGCCTCTGATTACTGCCCTCATTTTTCTATCAGTCAGAAAATTTTTCATCCATGATAGAAGCTTACCTGTCACCCCTCCAATATTTTCCAGTTTCCAGACCAACCTCTTATGTGGAACTCTGTCGAAAGCCTTTTTTAGGTCCAGATAGATGCAGGCAACCCAGCCATCTCTTTCCTGTAATATCTCTGTGGCCCGATCATAGAAACTGAGTAAATTCGATACACAGGATCTTCCTGATCGAAAACCATACTGTCTGTCTGATATTATATCATTTCTCTCCAGGTGTTCTACCCATTTAGTTTTGATTAGCTTTTCCAATACTTTCACTATTACACTTGTCAATGATACAGGTCTATAATTGAGGGGGTCTTCCCTGCTGCCACTTTTGTAGATTGGAACTATGTTAGCTTGTTTCCACACGTCTGCTACGATTCCTGTAAACAGGGATGCCTGAAAGATCAGGTGAAGTGGAATGCTGAGCTCAGATGCACATTCTCTCAGAACCCATGGTGAAACGCCATCTGGGCCAGCTGCTTTGTTCTTACTGAGCTCCTTTAGCATATTTTCCACTTCATCTCTAGACACATCTATCCGCTCTATGTTGTTCTCTGGCATTCTTATTGTGTCTGGTTCTCTGAAGATTTCATTTTGTACAAACACACTTTGGAACTTTTCATTTAATGTTTCACACATTTCCTTTTCATTTTCCGTGAATCTGTTTCCCATTTTCAACCTCTGGATATTATCCTTTACCTGCAATTTGTTGTTTATGAATTTGTAGAATAGGCCCGGTTCTGTTTTATATTTATCTGCTATCCCTTTTTCAAAATTTCTTTCTGCCTCTCTCCTTACTGCTGTATAATTGTTTCTCGCATCTTTGTATCGCTGGTATGTTTGGGGGTTTGGCCTCTTCCTATACTGATTCCATTTTTGTGTCTTTTGGTCTCTTGCCCTCTCACAATTTCTGTCGAACCAATCCTGTTTTCTGGTCCTGCATCTCTGTTTTGGTATGAATGTTTGTGTGCCTTCCTCGTATAGTTTTAAAAATTTGGCATACATTTCATTTACTTCCCTGCCTAGCAACAATTCTGTCCAATTACACTCATTAAAAAAATTTTGAAGTTCCCCATAGTTGCCTCTCTTTAAATCGAGTTTATCAACTGTTTCAATGTCCCCATTTTCTTCTAGATGATATCTTAAAGCATATTTAATGTCTAACAGGACGTGATCACTCTTTCCCAAGGGAGGAAGGTACTGGATGTCAAAAATCTCTTCTTCTTTCCTGGTGAATACTAGATCCAGTACTGACGGTACATCTCCTTCCCTCATTCTTGTGGCTTGCTTTATGTGTTGATACAAGAATGTCTCCAGAATGAGGTTCACAAATCTGCATGTCCAAAAGTCCTCCGTTCTTGCTTCATAGGCCTCCCAGTCTATTGCTCTAAAGTTGAAGTCCCCCAGTATCAACAGTCGTGATTTATCTTTATCTGCTTGTACAATAATATCTCTCATGACCATTATAAGGCCCTCTCGTTTGTCATCCAGTTCTTCCTTTGTCCACGTGTTGCTTGCTGGTGGGCTGTAGGCATTTACAATTATCAGGTTATCATCCTGATTCCAGACCTGCAATGCCATTATGTCAATATCTCGAGGGTTTTCAAATATTAACTCTTTTACCTTCAGGTGTTTTTTCACCAGTACAGCCACTCCTCCTCCCTTCCTAGTTTTCCTGTCACGTCTCCAAACTGAGTAGCCTATTGGGAATATGACTTCATTTATTATATTTCCTTCAAGTTTCGTTTCTGATAATGCAACAATATCTGGGACCCTAAGCTGGATTATATCTTGCAACTCCAACGTTTTTGACCTCACTCCATCTATGTTGGTATATACAATTTTCAGGAACATGTTCCCTTTTCCTTTGCTCTTTACTCCCCCTTCCACTACTGATCTTGTTGCTTTGTTTTTATGTACCATTTCACAAGCTTTCCAGTCCCTATCACTTTGTAAAAAAAAGAATTTCTGTCTTCTTCATTTCTATCCCCATTTAGACGTTTTGCCTCAATTAAGTTCATTTTCAGCTTTTCTCTGTCTTTCTTGGAGAGGTCTTACTTATTGACCAAGATTTGCCAACCTCATCACTCTGCAGTTTCCTGGCATTTCTTAGCACTTCCATCATGTTTTTCACTCCATTAAACGTCACCCTTAAGGGGCGGTTCTTTTCTTTCTCATATTTTCCTATTCTTCTAAAATCACTGACATTTTCCTTTGAGCCTTCTCCTAAACCTACTATTTTCTCTATGATTTTCATCTCTTCTGCCGCTCGGTCCACCCTAGATGAAATTTCCTTCTCTAAACATCCAAAAATGATTATGGACTTAGTTCTATCTGCAGTGTTTTGTACCAGTTTACTGTTGGTAACCAGTTCTTTCCTAATTGCTTGCCTAATTTCTGCTTCTTGTTGGTCATTTCTGGTTTTGACTTCCGAACACACTTCTTTGATAGTCTCTTTCTCTTTTACAACTTCAGCATATGTCGCTTTTATTTCTTCTTTATACTTTTCTAGTTCTTTATTCACCTCCTCTATGTGAGTTGTCAGTGAAGTTTCCCGTTGGAGATCCTTACCTAACTCTATGTTAGCCCTTAGGCTTGCTTGGAGTTGTTCACTATATGAGTCTATTTTCTTGTTTATTTCTTCAAAGTCACCACACTTCACTTTCCATGCCTCATTTTCTTTCACTAGTTCCTTGATTTGTTCCTCCTGATTTGTTACCTTTCTGTTAATGCAGTAATAATCTTACCTTGTTGAAGCATACTCCCTTTTAGAGTGCAAAGCTCACTCCAAAGAGTTCCATTGTCCTCTTCTAATTTAAGCACTTTTTCTTCATACTTCTTTTGCATATCCTCAATTATCTCTAACCTGCCAAGAACACCTCCTTTCCTTATATCTTGTGGTGAGAATCCTTTGAAACCATCATCTGATGGTGTGTATACCTTCTCAGTGGGGGTGGTGGCGGCGGCCATCTTTGATTTTGTTCTAGACCAAAACAAACTTTTCCACTCGGTTATTTTCACTCAGTTTTACTTGTTTATTGTATTTTATTTGCTTTTACTCTTCCCTGAACCTTTATGTAACCTGGGACACCACTGTAGCCCTCAACCTGTGCCCAATACTTAGGTAATTCGATATTTCCAGGAGCTTGCTGCAGTGTGACTTCTGCCTCCTCCAGCTTCACCTCACCCTGTGTGTGTGTGTGTGTGTGTGTGTGTGTGTGTGTGTGTGTGTGTGTGTGTGTGTGTGTGTGTGTGTGTGTGTGTGTGTGTGTGTGTGTGAAAAAAGACAGCTTTGAATGTAACGAAACGCCATTTTCTGGGTGAGTCCCGGAGGCTCCCCAGAGCTATCCAGGCAGATATAAATATCCCTAACTTTGGCATCAGTCAATGTGGGTGGAGTTCTAGGCCTACTGGGGACCACGAGCCAAAACCTAGCCCCCCTCAGAGAGGCACAAGGAGTAATGGCCTGCAGAAATACACATGTGATTTTGGAGCATTCTATATCTGCCATCGACCAGGACAGGCACCCAGAAAGGTAAGCGCCCCAAAACAAACCCCTATTCTGGTTAAAACGACGAAAATAAACAAACAAGTGGACAGAACTCCCCAAATGATAACGAGCAAATGAGCATGACGTCATACGAGCCGTGCCGCATGTCTGCGCAGTCCCCCCCTCCTCAGGAGGGGAAAGCAGGAGCCCTAGACCCTCCACGCCGGCGATCCACACCCCAGTTCTGAGGCTAGATATCAAAATACGCAAAAACCTCTGACCAGAGGGAGAGAGGGTTGCCGGGGAGCCTCTGGGACTCGCTCAGAAAATGGCTTTTCATTACATTCAACACTGGTTTTCTGGGGGTAGCCCCTACGGCTCCCCAGAGCTACTTCACCAAAGACGAAAAAGAAAAGGGACTTATATAGGCGGTCGGTGCTCACATCTCAACTCGAGATGTGAGCACCGAGACAGGTGAGACACCGAGCAGGTTGAGACAGGCTGCAGCCGCCGACCCAAAGTGACACAGGCCCGACAAGGCCCAGGAATGTTAACAAGGTAGCATGCAGCCAGGACCCTGTTCAAACGCCAAAAACCCCGTACCCAAATGTCAGCCTAGGACATGTTCCCAGAGACGGCAACAAGAGCAGCAAACTTACGAACGTCATGGGCATAAGGATAGACCACAGGGTGGCTAGACTTACTAACAATGTGAACGACCTGAGAGACCTGTACCCGCGAACAGGGAAGAAGGGAAACTGGATCAACCCAAAGCTCGTCCCTGGACACAAAAGCCATGGCATGCAAATAATGGCTGCAACCGGACACAAAACATGATGCACCCCCGGCCTGACCAACCAAGCATTAACAACCCAAGGACTCCTCCAGAAACCTGCAGTCTCATTGTTTGCCAGAAAAGAAGGAGACAGCTGCAAACGAACAAACCTATCACCACGACCAAAAGAGCAGAAACCCCTGCACCGTAGGAGAGCATGAAGCTCTCCAACCTGACCCGCAGAGGCCAATGCCAACAGGAAAAGAGCCTTAGAAAAACAATCCTGAACTGAAGGGGCCCACAAAAAACCGAGAAGAGAGATAGGAGAGCACTCTGTCCAAAGACCAGGACTGCTCAGGCTGCGCATGAGCAGGCCGGAGGTGAAACAATGCGCGAGACAGCTTGCGGAACTGTACAGAAGTTACATCTATACCGAAAGCAAGCTGCAGCGGCTCTGCCAACGACGCACGGTACGAGGCGACAGTATTCGGCATAAGGGGACGGTCCTGGAACAACAATGAGAGAAAGAACAACACCACCCAAACTGAAAGGAAAGTGCAGAAACGAAGAGTCAAGAAGAACCGGAAGGATCACCAGGAAACTTAATACTGCCGCCAAGATAAGGCCCGCAGGTGGGAAACCATCAAAGAAGCCACTTGATCACCATACAGATGGTGATAAACCAGAGTCAAAAAACACCAAATGCAAAGACTTGGAGAAGAGTGAACCAGTCTCGTAATGGACCAGGCCGATCTATTGAAAGAGGCGGAGCCACGGAAAACCTCTGGGTCCGGACACCGGGCAAGCAGCGCCTGAAACTACGGCTGGGCCGGCCACCACGGGGCCAAGAGGACTACTCGCCCCTGGTAAGTCTCTAAGCAAGCCAGAACCAGGAGGAACAGCTGAACCGGGACAAAGAGGTACAGGAACCACCACCTTGACCAGTCCTGGCGGAAGGTGTCGATCCCAATGGCCTCATGGTTGGGGAAGGGCGCCACATATACCGGAAGATGCCTCGACCAAACCAATGCGATGAGGTCCACCTGAATGGGCACCTGAACTTCTGGCAGAGCCAACTGAATGAGTCCGCATCAACCGTCCATTCCGTGGACAGGGGAACGAATTGGGATAGGTCGTTCACCAGGACATTGGACACCCCCCCCCCCCAGAAGTGAACCCCCAGGAGAGCCAAACTCCGAGAACTCAGCAGACGAGTCACCCAAAGCGACCAGTCCCAAAGAGCCAAGGACTGCATCGAACCCCCTCAATTCAGGCAATGAACCACCAGGGAGCAGTCCGAATGGAGCCGGATCGTCGATCCGCGGGCGACCCAAACCCTCCGAAGCGCGAACCACAACTCAGCGAACACCCGCACCGTGTTGTGGGCCCAACGGAAGGACGGACCCCACTGCCCCTGGCCGGCCTGGTGAGCACTGGTCACAAAGCCCCAGCCGAGAGATGACGCTTCCATGAACACATCGAGCGATGGCTCGGATAGGCACCAAGGTATTGAACCCGGAAAAACCCGAAGAGGAAGCTGGCAATGCAGCAGCTAACGTAAGGCCCCCCCCCCCAGGGGTCGAACCCAGCAATCGCACGAGAGGCGAAAGGGATGTTCCCGAAGGAACCAGAACAGCCGACGAAGCCAAACCCGACCAGTGAGTAGACCATCATCGCAAAGTTCAGACTCCCACAAACCCTCGAGCAACCTCAGAGTGACCAGGGAACCCGCCAGAAACAAACACACACGGGACTGCAGCCGAAGGAGAGACTCCAGAGGGAGAGACAAGGAAGTGGTCTGAGAATCCCATACAAGACCCAGCCAGGTCTGAACCTGGGAGGGAACCAGATGGGACTTCTGCCAGTTCACCAGGAACCCTAACCCGGCTAGCTGGAAAAGCACTAAACCCCTGGCGAGCAGACACACGGACCAACTGGGAGCCCAAACCAGCCAGTCGTCAAGGCCAACACCTGAACACCTAACAGACGCATACAGGTCACCACGACTCGGGTAAAGAGTGTGAACATGTGAGACCCCTGGTTCAACCCGAACGGGAGACAACGAAAGCAGTAACTCCGACGCCCCACAACAAAACCAAGCCAGTCCCTGAACCCAGGATGAATCTGGACATGCCACTACGCGTCCTTGAGGTCCAAGGACACCATCGAAGCACCCGGCTCCACCAGCAGCCGGACCTGGGGCAGAGTGGTCATCCAAAAGGAGGGGCAGGAAACCCAGGGGTTCAGACATGATAAGTCCAGAATGAACCGCAGGTCCACACAGTCCCATTTCGGAACCAGAAACGGCAGGAAACCCACCCGAGAGACGTCGTCATTTCGACCAAGCCCAAGCTCACTCACTCCAAGACGACTTGACAAAGTGCAGGAGAAGAGGCCTGCCCTGCCAGCCCCTAACCTCCCTCCCTAAGGAAGAGGACCCACCCAACGGCACCGCAGGCCATGAGAAAAACTGCAAAATGGCCTATGCCCCTTATGAGAATCCGACCTGCACACAGAGCGATCACCGCGACGACCAGGTGCAGCTGGGATCAAAGGTGGCACCGGCTCTGAAACTGGCACCTGTGGCCTACCCGACGAGCAGAACCATGAGCCCTGGCACAACCCCTCCGGGAAGAACTCACCCGGGAACCCCACAGAACCAACAAGTCAGACATTGGGCAGCAGCTGGAAGAAGCTGCCCGCATATACTGCTTGACCGCAGAGGCCGCAAACAACAAAAGACAAAAGGGCAAAGACAGTCTAAGAGTCAGGGCCCAAGCAGATTCCAAGGAGGAAGCGAAAACCACCTCTCGACACGAGAGATGTGCAGAGAAAACCACGACAGTGCATCCCGCAGGATCGTCGCAAACACCTTCAAAAGTGCAGACGACGCACGACCAGCCGAGACCAAAGCACCAGACCCAAGGAACGGCCCCAAGCGCCTCCACCACATCCTCAAGCCAATCCGAAGACAGCTCCAGGAGGGAAAAGAAACGCAGGACTGAAGTCAACAGGCCACGTGTGCACAAGTCCTCAGCCACAAGCGCAGCCAACAGGCCACGTGTGCACAAGTCCTCAGCCACAAGCGCAGCCAACAGGCCACGTGTGCACAAGTCCTCAGCCACAAGCACAGCCAACAGGCCACGTGTGCGCAAGTCCTCAGCCACAAGCGCAGCCAACAGGCCACGTGTGCGCAAGTCCTCAGCCACAAGCGCAGCCAACAGGTCATGTGTGCACAAGTCCTCAGCCACAAGCGCAGCCAACAGGCCATGTGTGCACAAGTCCTCAGCCACAAGCGCAGCCAACAGGCCACGTGTGCACAAGTCCTCAGCCACAAGCGCAGCCAACAGGCCATGTGTGCACAAGTCCTCAGCCACAAGCGCAGCCAACAGGCCACGTGTGCACAAGTCCTCAGCCACAAGCGCAGCCAACAGGCCACGTGTGCGCAAGTCCTCAGCCACAAGTGCAGCCAACAGGCCACGTGTGCGCAAGTCCTCAGCCACAAGCGCAGCCAACAGGCCACGTGTGCGCAAGTCCTCAGCCACAAGCGCAGCCAACAGGCCATGTGTGCACAAGTCCTTAGCCACAAGTGCAGCCAACAGGCCACGTGTGCACAAGTCCTCAGCCACAAGCGCAGCCAACAGGCCACGTGTGCGCAAGTCCTCAGCCACAAGCGCAGCCAACAGGCCACGTGTGCGCAAGTCCTCAGCCACAAGCGCAGCCAACAGGGAAGGAACCTGCACGTGAAGCTGAACCATGCCAACATCCAGCAGAAGGGCCGGAGCAAAAAGGCACTCATTAAGGTGCTCAAAGTCGCCCCCCCAGGTAAACCTGGACCACAGTCAACGCCTCGCGCCACTCAAGCATCTGGGTATGACAGGAGGCTTCCCAAGCACCCAGCAAGAACAAAGGGCAGTCCATAAGCCAGGATGAACCCTGAACCTCATAACAAACCCGGTACAGAGACGAAGCCCCAAACCTGAAAGAAGGTGGATCCATTATGGAGACATACTCAGGGTCGTGCAGGAGGTAAGCCGCAATGGCCGCCTGCACCTCAGCAGGCGAGACGCGGGAAGCTGAAAACCTCTGGAAGGACGGAACTGAAGGACCTGCAAGGACACAGAACCGAACCTGGGGTGGAGCCGAACCCAAATCCAACTCGTTCGCATAGGGGGGAAAGGAAAACCCCACTCCTTGTAACAGTAAGCCTCGCTCGAAGAGTCTTCCAACCCTCCAAGGGTCCAACGGGGCCCAAAGCCCCTAAGCCAGCTCCTCCCCAACCCTGCGAGCCTCCACGTCAGGCCTCGGGAGCGAGTCGTCCTCCAAAGCCCCGGTCTCAAGAAAAAGCCGGGGCGGCCAGAATGGCAGAAAGAGAATGGGCCCAATGGTCAGACCCTGGAGCTACGGCTGGAGGAACAGACTAGAATGCCTCCATCGCCACCCAGGAAGGGGCAACCCCCAAAACCGCCCGAGTCTCAGAAACCTCTAAACCCTGCCCCAACCCCGAAGCCCTCAGACACTTTTGAGCCGGAAGTGGGGGGGGGGGTGAGGAACTGAATGAATTACAGCAGGGAAAGAACAAGGGGGCGCGGACTGAACCAAGGCCGAAGTGACCAACACCCCAAAGTCTGGGTCCCTATAAGCAAAACGGGGCAGCCTCAGGGTATCCGGGGAAGCAACCAACCGAACACGTTGCAACAACCTAAACCTATCCTGCAACATGCAAGCCGCCTGCACCCCGAACAATGTCATCTATAGATTGGGTGAATTGATTCACAAACAAGTAACAAATCTCGAAGGACTCCGAGTCGAATGTGTCACCGATCCAACAGGCAGCATGATGGAGGCAAAAACAATAAGCGTCGCCCTGAGACAAGGGGACAGAGCAACCCTAAAACTTGCACAGAGCGAGAGGAGACTCAGGGGTCACATCCATCGGACCCGAGTGCCCCCGCGGGGTTTCCCAGGGCCACTAGACTGGGTCTGCTAAGGGTAATCCCAGGCAGTGTACTGCTAACCGGCGCCTAAGCTACCAAACAACACTGCTAAAGCTGAACCCCCGGAACGTGTCCACTCACGAGGGCAAAGCAGGGGGTACCAGCAAACAAAAGCAACCCTAGTAAAACGGGAAAGTAATACCGAGGCAGACCCCCCCCCCCTACCAATAAAAAAAAGATAAACCTCACAAGACGGCAACGTACCCAAAGGGAACAGAGCCAGCTGTTGTTATAGGTGAAAACTAGCTGCATAGTACCCCGCACCCTAACAACTGCAAATTCTACCACTTACCCCAAGGCAAACAAGGGCGGGAACCCTCCCCCTCCCCAAACACTCGGGGGAGGGGGGGTTCGCTGAGCAGCAAAAGACCAACAGAGGTAGACCCAAGGTGACTTCTGGATGATAACCCCAAGCTTCAAGGGCGGTACTTACAGGGCACTTAGGGAAGAGAGCCCTAAGCGCATGCAGCACGAGCACCTTGAAATAATACTTCCAGTTCCCACGCCACCGTAAGAGCAGCACTGAACCAAAGCATAGCACAACACAACACAAGAGTCAGGACCTGGAGCCACACGACTGCGATGCATCACACCAGCCGAAGAACTGGGGTGTGGATCGTTGGTACGAGGGTCTGGGGCTTCACCTTCCCCCTCCCAGGGAAGGGGGGGAGCTGCGCAGACATGAGGCATAGCTCCGGTGACGTCATGCTCGCTTGGTAGTTTTCATTTGGGGAGTTCTGTCCACTCGTTTGTCTATTTTTGCCATTTTAACCAGAACAAGGGTTTGTTTTGGGGTGCTTACCTTTCTGGGTGCCTGTCCTGGTTGATGGCAGATATAGAATGCTCCAAAACCACATGTGCATTTCTATAGGCCATTGCTCTTCGTGCCTCTCTGAGGGGGCCAGGTTCTGGCTCGTGGTCACCGGTAGGCCTAGAACTCCACCCACATCGACTGATGCCAAAGTTAAGGATATTCATGTCAGCCTGGATAGCTCCGGGGCCATAGGGGCTCCCCCAAGAAAAAAATTAGTTAGTAGTTAATAACAGTTGAGAGGCGGGCCGAAAGAGCAGAGCTCAACCCCCGCAAGCAAAGCTAGGTGAATACAGTGTAGTGTACACTTGAGTGCTGACCACAGTGTAGTGTACACTGAGTGCTGACCACAGTGTAGTGAACACTGAGTGCTGACCACAGTGTAGTGAACACTGAGTGCTGACCACAGTGTAGTGTACACTGAGTGCTGACCACAGTGTAGTGTACATTGAGTGCTGACCACAGTGTAGTGTACACTGAGTTCTGACCACAGTGTAGTGTACACTGAGTGCTGACCACAGTGTAGTGAATAGTGAACACTGAGTGCTGACCACAGTGTGTACACTGAGTGCTGACCACAGTGTAGTGTACACTGAGTGCTGACCACAGTGTAGTGTTCACCGAGTTCTGACCACAGTGTAGTGTACACTGAGTTCTGACCACAGTGTAGTGTACACTGAGTGCTGACCACAGTGTAGTGAACACTGAGTGCTGACCACAGTGTAGTGAACACTGAGTTCTGACCACAGTGTAGTGTACACTGAGTGCTGACCACAGTGTAGTGTACACTGAGTGCTGACCACAGTGTAGTGTTCACTGAGTTCTGACCACAGTGTAGTGTTTTACTGAGTTCTGACCACAGTGTAGTGAACACTGAGTTCTGACCACAGTGTAGTGTACACTGAGTGCTGACCACAGTGTAGTGAATAGTGAACACTGAGTGCTGACCACAGTGTAGTGAACACTGAGTGCTGACCACAGTGTAGTGAAACACCAAGATGACAGTTGACTTTATTAATAAAAATGTTTCAGGCTTTAAAACAAAAAGTTTCCTATATATATAAAGTTTACTCTCATCTTGATGTGTCTCCATATCATCCTATATATATAAAGTTTACTCTCATCTTGATGTGTCTCCATATCATCCTATATATATAAAGTTTACTCTCATCTTGATGTGTCTCCATATCATCCTATATATATAAAGTTTACTCTCATCTTGATGTGTCTCCATATCATCCTATATATATAAAGTTTACTCTCATCTTGATGTGTCTCCATATCATCCTATATATATAAAGTTTACTCTCATCTTGATGTGTCTCCATATCATCCTATATATATAAAGTTTACTCTCATCTTGATGTGTCTCCATATCATCCTATATATATAAAGTTTACTCTCATCTTGATGTGTCTCCATATCAAAAGTGTTTATATAGAGGCAATACTACACTCAGTTGGGTGAGAACAATGTGACCTTCAGCAGCATACCTTCACTGAGGTGTGGACAGTGTTGACATCTGGGAAGAGTTCCTGGCACTTCTGGAGCCAATCTTCTACCTTCATACTGCACTCATCAGCTGTGTCTATGGTTGTGTCAACCTCCTGTACTGTGTTGACTGTGTCGAGGCTCCCCAACATGGCCTGCAGCTGAGTCTTCCCTTCCTCTCCTTGTGTTGTCATATCCACCACACTGGTATCCTCCAGTTCCAAGAGCTTCATTGCTGACTTGTTCTGCTCTACCAGAGCATAGAGTCTGTCCTGGAGCTGGAGGTGTTGAGTCTTCCAGTCCCCCAGCTGCCCCCGGTACTCACCCAGCTGGGACAGTACCTCTTCACAGCTGGTAATGAGGCTGCTGATGCTGCTCTTCTGCTCCTCCACCAGGGAACGTAACTTCTTACTGATGCCTCTGGTCGGAGCTTTATTGGGTTTTGTGGGTACCGTTTTCACTGGCACAACTTCCATACCTTTTAGTTTTCTGATAAAGGCCTCCATACCATAATTGACTGGGAACTGAGTAGCAGCAGTGGCAGTGTGCTGGGCACGGCAGCTGGGGCAGCTCAGCTGACCATTCTTGATAGCATTGTCAATACACTGGGAGCAGAATGTGTGGCCACAAGGCAGAGTGCGAGGCCGTAGCAGAGTGTCATCATAATTGTTAAAACACACTGAACATTCCTCTGGGTTGTTATCCTGTGGATAAAGAATATTTGGTTAAGTTACATGTATTTACAACGAAAAAAATTATTTTCTGTGTGAGTCCCTCCGGTTCTCTGGAGCTATCGGACTGATATGCGCATATTAGTCCGGGATCATCAGTCATCTGGAGTTCAGCCTACCGAGGACCACAAGCCAGAACCTGGCCGCCTCAAAAAGGCAAAGGGAGCAATGGCCTATGGAAACCCCATATATTTGGGGACATTCCATATCTGCCATCAACTGGGGTTAGCACCCAGAAAGGTAGGCATAACAAAACAGACCCCACATGGTAAGAAAAATTGCAACCAAAGACCGAATAGAGAGGCAGATTCCACCCCCCCCCATCTAAAGAAACAAGCAAACATCATACACACCGCCACACCACTTGTCCACGCAGCCCTCCCCTCCCTGGGAGGGTGAAGGGGAAGCCCTGGACCTCCCGTACCGGTTACTCACACCCCAATTCAGAGGCTGAGAATCAAAAACAAAATGGAAACCGCCGACCGGAGGGAGCAAGGGTACCGGGGAGCCTCCGGGACTCACCCAGAAAATGGCGTTTCATTACGTTCAACGCTGGTTTTCTGTGTAGAGTTCCTCTGGCTCCCTGGAGCTACCAAACGCTGAAGCCAGTCCCGACCCAGTGAGTAAATCGGCACGGGAAAGGTCAGACTCCTGCACAACTGCTCGAGCAACCACCACATGACCCGGGGAACCCCCTTCCCCCAAACAGCAGAAGGCAGGACTGCAGCAGCAGCAATGCCTCCCGAGGGAGACACAAGGAAGTGTTCCGAGAGTCCCTCACGAGGCCCAGCTGGGTCCTAACCTTTGGATAGAACCAGATGAGACTTCTTCCAGCTCACCAGGAACCAGAATCCGGTGAACTGGGAAAGAACCATCCCCCTGGAGAGCAGACAAGCAGACCGGCTGGGAGCCCACACCAACCAGTTGTCGAGATAGGCCTACACCTGAACCACTAGCAGATGCAGAAGGGCCACCACGAACCGGGAAGCCGCATGAATATGCGAGGCACCAGATTCAACCCAAAAGGAAGGCAACGAAAGCGGTAAGCCTGCCCCTCCACCACAAAACCTAACCAGTCCCTGAACTCCAGATGAATAGGGAGGTGCCAATATACATCCCGGAGATCCAGAATCACCAACCAACAACCCGGCTCTAACAGAAGCCAAACCAGGGACAGAGTAGTTATCCGAAAGGAGGGGCAAGGAATCCAGAGGTTCAGCAGGACACGTCCAGAATGAACCACATATCCGCACAGTCCCATTTCGGTACTGGAAACAGGTGGGAACCCCACCTGAGGGACAAGGTCTTTTCGACCACTCCCAAGCTCACCCACTCCAAGATGACCTGACAGAGTGAATGAGAAGTCAGCCACAAATCCCACGGTAGGAAGAGGAGCCGCCCAATGCTACCGCAGGCCGGATGACACAACCCGAAAAACCCACAAATCATGGGATCAGGCATGAGCAAACAGCACGAGTCCCTGCCCCCCCCCCCCCACCAGCATCCTGGTAATGGGGCAATATCTTGAGGTTATCTTGAGATGATTTCGGGGCTTTAGTGTCCCCGGCTCCCGTGGGGGCAACCCACGAAAGGGCCAACACCCCATACGAGAAGGTGGCGCCGGTTCAGAAACTTACAACAAGGCCTACCTCGACCTGCAGAGACTCGAACCCTGGCACGATCCAGCCGGGAGCACGAGAACGCCGACCCCGGATCACCAACAAAGCAGAAAGAGGATGGCAGCAGCAGAAGCTGCCAGGAACTGAGGAACAACCTAGACTGCAAACAAAACAGACAAAAGAGTGGAGAAAACCCCAGAGCTGGGGCCCAGGCCAAAGCAAGACAGCAGCCTGCAAGCCAGGAAGACCCAGGGACCGCCCCTCAATAGAGGTCGGGGCCAGATTAGAGGCCAAGACTGGGCCACACCGGAGGAAACCACCAAGAGCCACCCAAACCTGTACAAGAGAAATTTGAGAGGGAAATCTCTGGGAGACAAAACCGAAGAACCCAAAGGAAACTGGAAATGAACCTGAACCCAAAACGGAGCCCGAAGCACCACAACTTTTGGCGGAAAACGTACCCTGGAAAAGAAACAACAGGCGGCCATAAAACATACTATTACTCATATACAAATAATCAAACACACATTTACATATACATACGGCTCCGGGAGAAGTAAAGTGATACCTTGGCTCACAAATGCCCCTCTTTACGAATTTTCAGGTTACGAGCCCAATTTCTTCGTAAAATCCAAATTGCGTTACGAACTTTGCCTAGGGTAAAGTAGTTTGTTGATACACGTATGGCCGACCTAGCGTGTGGTGGCACGGCGACCACGCCTCAGTTTAACAGTGCCTCCCACCTAGTGACAATCGCGCCTGAATTCTTTGTAAAGAATTTCAGTGTTTTGGGATTTTTGGGTATTTGAACATAAAGGTAATTATTATATATTTCGCCATGGTCCCAAGAAAGTCAGTGGTAAGGTTCAATCTAAGAAAATAGTTGTAAATAGAGGCAGTAGAGGATGTCCCTTCCTCATTAACCCTTAAACTGCCCAACACTGCATATGAAGTTTTGAGTAGCTGACGCAAAAGTGTGCATCACTGCATATGTAGTTTTGGAGTACTACGCAAGATTTAAACGGCCCGCGGATACACAGGGTTCACATCACCTTCCTCAGGGCTCTTGTAAACAGACACCATTTTAAATAAAAATCGTGGGCAACATTACCAGGAGTGAGGGGCCTCAGTACTGAGTGAACCACCAAGGCTGGTGCACGCAACATGAGCTCACAGCACTGATGTTCAGCTTGTGACCACAGCATCGCCTAAAAATGTCAAAATATATATGTACATGCTATTATTTAGCGATGATAGTATTACAGAAGACCCCTGACTGACTGACTGACTGTGTGTGTGTGTGTGTGTGTGTGTGTGTGTGTGTGTGTGTGTGTGTGTGTGTGTGTGTGTGTGTGTGTGTGTGTGTGTGTGTGTGTGTGTGTGTGTGTGTATATATATATATATATATATATATATATATATATATATATATATATATATATATATATATATATATATATATATATATACACACACACACACACACTCAAAGAAGCAGCGAAACAACTAAAAAATCTGAAAGACGTAACAATAAGAAAAGCCGACAAAACAGCAGCATATGTATTGATTCCTACCCATGAATACATGAACAAAATTAGCGACATCCTAAGTGACGACTCCAAATTTCAACGAATCACGAGGAACCCCGTAGAAGACCTTAAGCGGAAAGTAAACAAAACAATTACAGCAATCAACGCAAAGAAAGGTAGTGTGCATTTCAATAAACTTCAAGGCGACTATGGCTTAGGATATGCTTACGGCAATGTTAAGACGCATAAACCAGGTAACCCACTACGCCCTATAATCAGCCAAATACCAACCCCAACTTATCACCTGGCAAAGAAACTCAATGAACTCCTAACTCCATACACTCCAAGTAAGTTTAGTCTACAATCATCAGCAGATTTCCTAGAATTGATCAAATCTACCCAGCCCGATGGAATCATCGCTTCCCTTGACGTTGAATCCCTTTTTACCAACGTCCCAGTCGACACAACCATAGGAATGATACTGGACAGAGTATACAGAGACGAGAGCACCCCCAAATTAGACATACCTGAGCCACACTTGAAAAGTCTTCTCGAAGCATGTACAAAGGAAGCCCCTTTCATCAGTCCACAAGGAGACATGTATTTACAAATAGACGGAGTAGCAATGGGCTCCCCCTTAGGAGTTTTATTTGCTAATTTTTATATGGGAACCATCGAAGATAGGGTCTTCAGTAGCAGACAAAAACCAACTGTATACTGCCGTTATGTAGATGACATATTCGTAATAGTAAAAGACTCAGATGAACTAATTGACCTAAAAAGACACCTAGAGAGAGAGTCAGTACTCCGATTTACACATGAAAATAGTGAAAATAACAGTCTGCCATTCTTGGATGTACTAATAACAAAAACAGGAACCTCTTTAAGCACCAACGTATATACCAAGCCCACCAACATAGGATTATGCCTGAACGGTAGAAGTGAGTGCCCCCAAAGATACAAAGCCAGTGTTCTCAATGCTTATATTCGTCGAGCGCTTACCCACTGCTCTGAATGGAGCAACGTGAGTAGAGAGTTTGAAAGAGTAACTCAGGTATTGGTGAACAACGGATATAGCAACGCGGAAATAAACGCTGCTATAAGAAGACACTTAGACCGTTGGTATAATTCAGAACCTAGAACAGAAACCACAACACCCCCAATAAAATTATATTACAAATCAACCATGCACAGTGAACATATAAAAGAGGAAAGAATATTGAAAGAAATAATCCGTAAAGGAGTAAAAAGCACTACTCCTAACCAAAACATAAACCTGATAATATTCTACAAAACCAAGAAGACTTCCGAACTCCTTATCAAAAACAACCCGAAGCCGACGGAGAACCCTCTACAGCAGTCAAGCGTTGTATACATGTACACTTGCCCCCACGAAGGATGTAACCTTCAATGTAAGTACATAGGTATGACGTCGACCAAGCTGACGAGGCGTTTGACATGCCATCTTCAATCTGGTGCCCCTAGGAATCACATGAGACAAGCCCATGACATTACTCTAACAAGAGAAATGTTGAACAAGAATACTTGCATAATAGACAAAACCCAAGATTCAAGAAGATTACAAATTCTTGAGGCAATTCACATAAGAATAGAGCGACCTACCATGAACACCCAAATCACGGAACTATTTACTTTACCCACCATGAGAGTAAGGACAAGACAAGAACATATCGATGCCAACACAGAAGACAATGTCCAACATAACAGGCCAATTACACTGGATTAATCTTTGTGTTTAGATAGGAGATGCCTCGTATGGGCCAATACGCCTTCTGCAGCCCCTATGTTTATCCCTTATGTATCCCCCCATGTTTTTCACCTTCATTGTATTATCACCTGACCTAATGCGGGTATAAAATCAACTAGTATTGTAAGATCTGTTCACTTGAGAATGAACCATGGAGGTTCGAAACGTCGTGCAAATTATACAAATAAGTGTAATACACTCTATAGTAAACCACTTCTTTTCTTCACCTTAAAAGTACGAAAATGAGTTTTGGAGAACTCCTATTCCAATTAAGCCCTGATGCTAAGAAAATAGTTAGAGGGATAGAAGCCCTAAACCAGAAAATAATAAATACAGAATATGCGGTCATATTCAATGAAACATGTTTGAAAGAAAACCTGCTGCCAGTATACACCAATATATATATATATATATATATATATATATATATATATATATATATATATATATATATATATATATATATATATATATATATATATTATTAAATATGACCGAAAAATTAAGATTAATAATTCTAACACAAATTTTCTCAATATTTCTTATATTTCTTTTCACTGTTGATGGTAACTGAAAAATCACTTCTCCAAAATTCATTTTTATTTCTAGTCTGACGTGACACTTGAACGCGTTTCGTAATAACTTATTACATTTTCAAAGACTATAGTTTACACACACACAACTATAACTAAACAGAGTTTAAACAGCTTCGATTTTATACCTGCATTTGGGTGAGGTAATATGTTACAACAGTTTTGGATGAGGTGAAAACAAACTTTCAACACAAGACAGAACACGAAACAATAGGTATAATATTTTGTAAGTTAAAGGGAAGAATGGAAGTAACTACAAAGGGCCTATTGGCCCATATTTCTTGATGCTTCTATATTGGTGCGGAGTCTTGAAGTGGGTAGAATATAGTTGTGCATTAATTGGCTGTTGATTGCTGGTGTCGACTTCTTATTGTGTAGTGCCTCGCAGATATCAAGCCACCTGCTATCACTGTATCTATCGATGATTTCCGTGTTTTTTGTTAAGACCTCTCTGGTGATGGTCTGGTTGTGGGAAGAGATTATATGTTCCTTAATGGAGCCCTGTTGCTTATGCATCGTTAATCGCCTGGAAAGAGATGTTGTTGTCTTGCCTATATACTGAATTCTTTGAGGCTTACAGTCCCCAAGTGGGCATTTGAAGGCATAGACGACATTGGTCTCTTTTAAAGCGTTCTGCTTTGTGTCTGGAGAGTTTCTCATGAGTAGGTTGGCCGTTTTCTTGGTTTATATAATGTGTGTATTAGTGTAATAACAGCAAAAGGAGTGTTGGGAGAAGCCATTTTGGTGAGGGTGGTGGCATCATCTGCATGACATGTTATGCTGTGTAAAGGTGGCCACTTTGCTCTTTGGGCACTCTACCAGCTTAGTTGAACAGTTATGGTGAACAAAACATGTAGATACTTATATATAACGTCTGTATATAGTGAATACAAACAAAAACAATATGGTGGGAGGAGAATGTTGGCGAGGAAGGGAGTGGTGGTGAGTGGCTAGCTGGTGTGTGCCGGTCACTCCTTGTTGCTTTTTGACTCACAATACCAACTTAGTGGTTCGTTATGATGAAAAAAACATGCAGATACTTATATATAACCTGTGTATATAGTGCAATAACAGCAAAACTATTTGTTAATTGTTTTATGAACATAATAATTGAATCACTAATATGCACAACATAATTTTGAGTACGGCAATGATTCACACATTTTATTATATAAATATATCATATTACACACTATTGAATAATATTACTGCAAAAAAAATAGAAAAAATCAGAGACATTAAAATAATTAGGTAATATCTTTGTGGCAACTCCCGCCTGACAGCTGGGGCGGAGCAGACCTTCTATGGCGCCTGCTCTGTCAACGCCTCTTTTCTGTGGGGAGCCCCTACGACTCCATGGAGCTTATCGGGCTAATGTATGTTATATTAAACCGGGACATTAGCTAAGGAGTTCAGACCTACCAGGGACCAGCACCAGAACCTGGCCCCTTCAGAGAGGTTTCAGGGAGCAATGAACCTGGAAAACCCCCCCTGTGGTTGGGGTTTTCCTTATCTGCCATCGACCGGGGTTAGGCACTCAGAAAGGTAGGCATAACAAAACAAACCCCACATGGTAAAAAACTAAAACAAAAAAATGAACAGAGAGGTAGAAACTCCCTACAATCCCAAGGAAAATGGCAAACATTACACTTTACTGCCGCGCTGATCGTCCTCACAGCCCTCCCCGCCCCGAGAGGGGAGGAGCGAGCCCCGGACCTACCGCACTGGCTGCCAAGCTTCATTTCGTAAGCTAATGTCAACCGGGATAGACGCTTCTCTGACCTCAGTTTCCTAGGCGGTGTTTGCCTTGTGTGGCGTTCACTGCCGTGTGTTGTGTTGTGCGGTGGCCAGGAGTACCTCATCAGTGCCGGGGCTGCATGCGCTTAGTGGCTGACTTCCCTAAGCGCCCTGTGAATACTGCCCTTGCGTAACAGGGTTATCTTCCCTGGGGCGTTCGGGAACCATTCCCATTGAGGTTCTTGCTGCTCAGCATTTGCCTTGCCCTTGGGATCAGCTGGGGCTTGGGGCCCTTGTTTGGCCCTGGGTAGGGATTGGTATTGTGTTGGTTAGGGCGTCAAGGTGTTGCGCGACCTGCCACCTAAGCGGCGACCGGTTCCTGTTGCCTCTGGAGACGGTTCACTTTTGCGGGGGTTTTTCTTTTGTTTTTATTTTCAATTGCCTGGTAAGGGTCTGCCCAGTGTGGCTATAGTTCCACTAGTAGTGTTTGGCGGCCCTCTGCTAGGCCCTCGTGATTGTACACGTCGCAGGGGTTTTCAGTGCTATCCTCTACCTCTTGTTATTTTTAGGTTTCTTAACCGGTTAGCAACACCTTGCCCGAGCTTTCCATAGCAGTCAGCCTACGGGCCCTGGAAACCCCTGTCTGAGCTCGGTGGACCATTGAATGTGTCTTCCGGGTTCCAACCCATCTTGAACGGGATCGTTAGTTGCTGCGCCCTTGTCTCCAGGTAACAGTCGCCACTTTTACCTCCATCATGTTGCCTGTTGGGTAACTGACCCCTTGACCCAGAGTCTTGCGAGAGATATTCTCTGTTTGTTCTCCAGTACTCTCCTGATGTTATTACTGTTCAGAGTATAGGCGGCATCCATGTTGCAAACTAGGTTAGGTTGCTGCAACATGCTAGGTTGGTTTCCTACTCGGATGCCCCGAGGCCTCCCCATTTTGGTTAGGTACTGTTCGCCCCCTTTTCCTCCCTGTTCCCGGCTCCGGACCGTCTGCGGGTTTCGGGGTTGGGGCGGGGTTTAGTTGGGGCCGAGACTTGGGCGGTTTTCAGGGGCTGCCCCGTTTGGGTTGGGGGACGGAGGTTTTCGAGCCTGTTCCTCCTGCCAAGGCTTCTGGGTCTTACCAGCGGCCCTTTCTTGCTGCCTTTCCCATGGACTCTTCCTTTTCTTTAAGGGCGGAGGGCTTGGAGGACGGCTCTGCCCCGGGGCCTCTGTTGCTGGTTCCCGGGGCTGTGGGGGATGCCTGCTAGCAGTTCTGGGGCGGTTTGCCCCTGCCTGGGTTTTCTGCTTTTGGGCGGAGTTTTTCGCACATCTAGTCTGCTTGCTTCCCACTTTTGCTGGCGTGTTTTCGTATCTTTTGCGTCAGTCACAGCCCTTTGTTCTGGCGGCCATTTTCGTCTGCCGGTTTCCCGGCGTGGCCACCAGGGCAGCGTTGCGGTTTGTTTACATGCGCCTGGGTGTGCAAGCGAGCTTCTTGGGTGAGTTTTCACCTTTTTTTCAGGGGTTTTATTCTCCTGTTGTCGTTTCTTTGCTTTTCTGGGTTTTCTGCCCGTTTCCTGTTCCTCTGAGTACGTTTGGGTGTTGATGTTACACCGGGTTTCCCATTTTGTCTGTTTTGGGTTTGGGCTCAGTGTCCCTGGCTGTTATGCTTGCTCCCACACCTTGTCCCTCGGTTTTCGGTCTGTTATGACCATTTCCCTGGGGGTTCTGTCTGGGGGCTGTGCTTTGCCTTTCTGTGGTGTTTCTCCACCAGAAAATGTGGTGGTTTGGGCTCCCCCTGGTTCGATTCCGGGTTCCTTTGGGTTCTTTGGTTTCGTTCCGGAGGTTTCTTCCTCTTGGGCCCCCTTTGTGGGTTCAGGGGGCTTTGTTTCCTCGTGTGTGACCCTGTTTTGCCTTCTGGAGTCCCGGGGTCTTCCTGGCATGCAGCCTGATCTTTTTGGGTCCTGGCACATGTTGTGGTCGTGCTGGGACATTGAGGTTTTGTTGTCGAGGTGGGCCTTTTGATGCAGTTTTGTGCCTTCTTTGCCTGGCCGGTGTGGTGGTCTCTGCCCACTGGTCGGCGGTTTGTAATTTTCTTTTCAAGTGTATGTGTGTGTGTACACATGTACAGGTGTACACTGTGTGTGTGTGTGTGTGCACATGTGTATGTGCATACACACATGTGTGTAACATACCTTGTGTGTATGTGTATATGTATGTGTTGTGACGGTGTCCCACCCCTATATTTCTTCCTTCCCAGCTTAGAAGAGTCATATCTCTGTAGCCTAAGTATTCCCAAATGTTCAGGGAACATTTTCATGTGTGGGTAAGCGTGGAACGTGATTAAGCTGGCTGTAAAATGGCCAGCTAAGTTTGATAATGTAAGGGGCTTACGCCTTTTGAAGCACAGGATGGTGACGAGCCATCCTGTTTCCCGCCAAGACGTCCTGACGCTTCCCGGCACCTGATTGGCCAGGTGAGGTCACGTGCCGGAAGTGACCAATGACGAGAGCCCTCGGGCGGTGTGACGTCATGAGGCGAGGGGCCCGGAACGGCTGGCGCCTGGGGCGGGAACAGTACATCACGAGCCGTCATAGAAGGGAGACGTGCTCAAGTGAGCTCCGGACCTAGAGAGCCCTTACCAGTAGATTTAAGCTCCGCTTCGATTCTGCAGACAGTCTGAGAAGCCATCCAACTTCCGTGGAGTGCCTAGAGGCAAGGATGGACCGGATTGAAGAGCCAAGAGCCGTATCAAGAGTCTGCAGCAGGGGGAACGTTGGGCTGGTGACGTCTGGGACGCCCACTAGAGGACCACGTCTTACACATCAAGCAAGAAGCTAGGGCCGGGCCCAAATCTACTGGCAGTTAAGGCGAGGGGAAGCTGTGCTGGACTGCGAGGTGTTGGCAGTGCCAGTGAGAGTGGAGGGCGACGATGGAGGTACCTGTCTCCAGTACCCCAGAGAAGAGGAGGATGAAGGCAGTACCTGTTGGGAGACAGCACGGCGAAGACGCGTTACCACGAAGGCGATAGAGGAACCTGTGTGTGTGGTGGGAACTAGTCGTCGGCAGAGTAGACGCCAGAACCAGGAACCTCAACATCCCTCAACAGAGGACGAGTCAGCTTCGTGGTTGGAGTGAAATAAGGTAGATAATTGGCCCTCCTTACCCCTTTTGAGCTAGGCGAGCTAGAATATTTTATATGTTGTGAACATTTCTTCTCATTTTATTGTCTAAGTGACAGGACGTTAGGCTAGGAGCCAAAAACTCATTTAGGCATGAGTTGGTGTGTGTGAGCATTAACGTGGTGATGTTAGTGATCCTGGAAGGGTAGTTGGTGTGCAAGGAGCCACCAACGTACTCTGAAACGTCCAGCTGATCGCCCTGCTAGAGGCGTGGGAAAATCACGATGTTCTGACAGCTAGAGCTGTCAGTTGATCGTGCTGCTTGAGGCGCGAGGTGTGTGCCCGCGCTGGAGGAGTGGACCCAGCCAGCTGACCGTGTTGCCAGAGACGTGTCATCGAGAAGGTTGCTGCCAGCGGATGATTCCAAACATAGACATTTCTTTATGCCATTTATATGTGTATATATGTTTTTCTTCAGTAAACTTTTAAACTAACTGAGGAGTTTAAGTGAGCCTCCATTCTCTAGGGCTATATATATTATATATTTATGAGACCATTATAGTGACACCTTGCACTGCACGTGACATTGCATCCTTAGCCAAGATAATTAATGAGACCACTGACGTGTTGCTGGGACACGAGTATAAACACCCAGCTGGCGACCTCAGGACAGACCAGATAAAGCAAGAGAAAAGGTTCCAGTGTCAGGACGGGCAGGTTTAAGTGAGTTATAAGAAGCTTGAACCTCCCCACTCGCTAGGGATGTATAAGGCCAGCCCTTAGTTGACTGGTGGAGCCCAAGGGCGAGCAGTGGCGCCCGGTACTGAGGGGCTAAGACCCGTGGGACGACCCCAACCACAGGTTGGAAGGGGGTGAACTCTGACAGTGTATATACATAATATGTATATATGTGTATGTGTACTTTTTCTTTCGGAAGGAGCTCTGTTCCCTTTTCTGTTGTTGACGGGGTGCTGGGGGAGCAGCTTGCTCTGTTGACTCTCGCATGGTCCCGCTGTTGGTGGGCACTTTTGGTTGTCTTCCGGCCTCTGGTGGCGGCGGTGGACGGCTTCTCCTCCTTTGGGGGGGTTCAGAGCTGGTGGGGTGGGCTTCTTCCCCTGCGTTTCGTCATGTCATCTTAGTGGGTGTGTTGGACGTGGTTCGTCCGCCCCATCCTTCTGGGGTTCCCGTCTGCTCTTTGCAGACATGGGCCTTTCGAATCTGCGGTTCTTCTGGACTTCTTCAGTCTGCGCCCTGGATTCTATGCCCTCCTCGGAGAAATGTTGTCTCTTGTCCGACTTCTGTTGGGGCCGGGTGCCTGGATGATGGCCCTGGACCTCCAGGTCAACTCTTGGCACGTTCCTCTCCAGTTTTCCGGGACTGACACAGTTTGTGGTGGGGCTTCAGGCTTGCCGCTTTTGTTGCCTTCCCTATTTTGTAATTGGCACTTGGTTTATTTTTGCATCTTTACCGGAACTTGGTGCCCTGTCTGAGGCTGCTTGAGATTCAGTGTCTGGCCTACCTCGACGACTGGCTGGTGTGGGTTCCCAGTCGGTCCGCTTGTCTGCTCGCCAGGGGTGTGGTTCTTTCCAGATCGCCGGGTTTGGTTTCCTGGTGATCTGGAGGCCATTCCATCTGTTTCCGTCCCGGGTTCAGACCTGGGCCTTGTTTAGGGCTATTGGGCCACTCTTTGTCTTTCCCTCCAGAAGTGTTACTGCGGCTGTGGTCCCGCCTTTGGCTGTTCATGAGAGGGTCTCGGGTTGCTCAGCGGTTGTTTGAGAAGTTGTGCGGGAGTCTGAACTTCGACGTGCTGGTCTGCCTGCGCGGTCGGGTTTGGCTTCGGCGTCTGTTTGGTTCCTTCGGAGACTCCCCTTCTGCCTCTTGCAATCGTTGGGTTCGTTCCTCCGGGGATCTTGTGTTGGTGCTGCGTCACCAGCTTCCTCTTTGGGGTTTTCGGGGTTCCGTGCCTTGGCACCTCCCCCAGCCTTCGCTTGATGTGTTCACGGATGGGTCATCTCTCGGCTGGGGCTTTGTGACCAGTGCTCACCAGGTCGGCCGGGGATGGTGGAGTCTGTCCGTCCGTTGGGCTCAGAGCACGGTTCGGGAGTTCGTGGCTGTCTGGTTAGCGCTTTGGTGGGTTTGGGTCACTCGGTGCTCTCCCATTCCGCTCCGTTCAGACTGTTCTCTGGCGGTTCTTGCCGGAACCACAGGGTTTCTCTTAAGTGTTGACCTTTGGGGTTGGTTCCTTAGAGTGGCTCATTTGCTGGATTCTCGGGGTTTGGCAAACCATGAGGTTCATGTCCGGGGTATGTCCTGCGTCCTGGTGGACAGCTGTCTCGGTTCATTCCTCTGTTCGCGGACTGTCCAGTCATCGCTGACTCGTTTTGCTGGCTCTGCTGGATGTCTTCGAGTCGGCGTGGACTAGGCGTCCCCCTTTTTATGTGGCGCCCTTACTCACCTGCGAGGCGTTCACGGTGGATGCTTTTCGGTAGGACTTGGTCGAGGGGGAGGGGGGTACCTGTTCCTCTTCTCCTGGTCCAGCTGTTGCTTCGGGTTCTGGCTCAGCTGCAGCCCATTCCCATGAGAGCAGTCCTTATGGTTCCTTGGTAGCCGGCTCAGCTTTATTTTCAGACGCTGCTTGATAGGTGTCCGAACCCAGGGCGTTTTCCCGCGGCTCTGCCTCTTTCGGCAAGTCGGATTGGTCCTGTACGTGACTGGTTTGGCCTTCTCCTCGGCTCTTCGCGTCTGGTATTTTGAGGCGGGTATCACCATCTCTGTGGTGTTTAGGTGGCTTTGTTGACGGTGTCCAACCTGCGAGCTTCGTCTTAGCGACAGTATGACGTTCCTGGTGTTTCTATGCACTTTTTCTTGCTCTTTGTACATTGTCTTCTCTTTCATTTGTACATTCTCATTCTTTGTACATTGTCTTCATTGGGTTGTCTTGTCCTTTCTTGGGTTTTCAGGACTACAGTTAATTGATGTTTCTTACTGTCGCCTCGTTTTGTGCGGTGCTGGTGGAGCCGCTCCGGCTTGCATTCGGGGTGGATGTCACATCTACCCCGTTTCGTACACTTTCTCGTTTTGTTTCACCTCCGGCCTGCTCATGCGTCACCTGAGCCGTCCTGGTCCTTGATCAGGTTGCCTTCTTATCTTCTCCTCAGTTTGTGGTAGCCCCTTCAGTTCAGGTTTCTGCTCTTTGGTACTGGGTGGTAGAATTGTACGTGTGCAGCCTTTCTCCGTCCTGGCGACGGTCGAGACGGCTGCTTTCCGGAGGGGTTCTTGGGTTATTGATGCTTGATTGGTTTGGCCGGTGGTGTGTCCTGTGTTGTTCGGTTGCACTTTTTATCGTTACTTGCGTACCGTGTCTGGGGATGCGCTTTGGTTTGATCCGGTTCCCCTCATTCCCTGTTTTCAGGGCTCGGGTCTCCCAGGTCGTCCGCAGAGTTTTTCAGTCTTCCAGCCTGCGATCTGTCTTTGCGCCCGTGCTGTTCGGACGTTTGCAGCTTTTGCTGCAGTGTTGGTGACGACTAGGGCTCATTTCGGGCACAGAGATTTGAGGGTCGCACAGGTTCTTGGCCGCCCAATATTTATGCACGTCTGCTCCTGTGCGTTCTTGTTGCCTTGGGTCGCAGGTTGCAACCTGTTGTTTCAGCTTCACGTTGCGAAGTTTGTGGCGGCCGCCTCCCGGGTGAGCCCTTTCTTTGCCTTCTCTTTGGGTATGAAGCTCCAGGGAGCCATAGGGCCTCCCCACAGAAAACCAGCGTTGAATGTAATGAAACGCCATTTTCTGGGCGAGCCCCGGAGGCTCCCTGGCAACCCTTCCTCCCACTGGTCGGCGTTTTTTTCGCATTCGTTGAAACTTAGCTTCCGAACTGAAGCTTGGCAGCCGGCGCGGTAGGTCCGGGGCTCCCCCCTTCCCCTTTTGAGCCGGGGAGGGCTGTGCAGACGATCGGCGCGGCAGTAAAGTGTGATGTTTGCTTGTTTCCTTGGGATTGTAGGGAGTTTCTACCTCTGTTCAGTTTTTTGTTTTAGTTTTTTACGATGTGGGGTTTGTTTTGTTATGCCTACCTTTCTGGGTGCCTAACCCCAGTTGATGGCAGATAAGGAAAATCCCAACCACAGGGGGGTTTTCCAGGGCCATTGCTTCCTGAAACCTCTCTGAAGGGGTCAGGTTCTGGCGCTGGTCCCTGGTAGGTCTAAACTCCGTAGCTAATGTCCCGGACTAATATAACATACATTAGCCCGATAAGCTCCAGGGAGAACCGGGGCTCACCTAGAAAATGACGTTTCATTACATTCAATGCTGTTTTTTTGCCAGACTTCCCCCACCATATTACAGCCAAAATATGTCAGTTACGATTTTTTTTTCCTGTGATCAGGGAACACAAATGAACACTTTTATAAGACAAAATAAGTTTTTTATTTTTATTTTTTTTTATTTTTTTTGCGCCTGTGTGTGTTGAAGGCCTAATAGTCCCGAGCAGCTTAGGGGTTAAGAAAATGTGTGAAGTATGGGAAGAACTGCAAAGTTTTGTTGAAAAAACTCACCCAGATAAAGCTGTAGCAGGCCATTGCATTGACCTTTTAAATGGCTATATGATATCTCACTACAGACAAGTGTTAAAATATAGGGAAAAACAAGTGTGTTTAGACAGATTCTCAGTAAGACAAGCAAGTAGTGAGCCACAACCAGGTCCTAGTAGTGCTCCTGCAAAACGTAGGAGAGAGATTACCCCATAGAAGTCATCACCGCCTGATGTTATAATGGAAGGGGACTCCCCTTCCAAAATTTAAGCAATAACCTGTACATACTTTAGTACTAAAGATTAGGATGAATTAGGTATAAAATTTACTTTGAAGTTAATATTTTTGGGAGTGTGGAATCGATTAATTCAATTTACAATATTTCTTATGGGAAAATTCGCTTCGGTTTACAAATTTTTGGGTTATGAACCATCTTCGGGAATGGATTAAATTCGTAAGCTCAGGTACCACAGTACCTCCAGATGGAGGCAAAAACTCCTCCAAAACTTGAGCCACACACAGTCACATGTAAACAAGACACAGCGCCGCCTTGCTGGCCAGCCGGGGAAACGCGCACAGAAATCCAAAACAATTTTGTGGCCTAAACACCCCTAATCTAGTTAAAACTCCTTTACTACAGAAAACCAACAAGTACTGTAAACAGATCTCCCCAATTGAAAAACGAGCATGACGTCACACTTTCCGCGCTGCTTGTCTGCGCAGCTTCCCCCTCCCTGAGAGGGGGAAGGGGGAGCCCCTCGACCCATCGCACTGGCTATCCACTTGTCAGTTCAAGAGTGGATGTCAAAACACGCGAAAAAACCAGCCAACTGGGGAAAGGGAGGGCTACCAAGAAGCTTCCGGGTCTCACCCAGAAAATGGCGGGGAGTTCTGTGGGGAGCCCCCTTCGGCTCCCAAGAGCTATCTACCCAAAGCTAAGGACAAAAGAGGGACAAACCTGGAAGGCAGACACCATGTGCCTAAAACCCGAAAGAAAGACAACAGGCAACACCAAAAGGACCCTGCAGACAACCCGGGAGACCAGAACCCCAGAACAAGGGACAAAGGGAACCTGGGGCAACTCAAAGCATGTCCAGGGGCCACAGAGGCCACGGCATGCAGGCAAATGCTGAGAGCCACAACCAGACACAAGAAGATGCACCCCCGGCCAAAACCAACCAAGCAACAACAACCCCAGGGACCCCTCCAGAAAAAAGCCAACCCAACCTCACCAGAAAAAGAAGAACGGCTGCAACAAACAAACCTAACACCAGAACCCAAAGGAGTAGAAACCTCTGAGAAACAATCCGGAGCCAAAGAGGGCCACAACCAACTGAGGGGAAGAGATAAGAGAGCATCATGTCCAAAGACCAGGACAGCTCAGGCGGTGCAAGAGCAGGCCGGAGGTTAAACAATGCCCTAGACAGTTTGTGAAATGATGGAGAAGGAACATCAAAACCAAAAGCAAGCCGTAGCAGCTCCGCCAGCACCACACGACACGAGGCGACAGAACGCGGCATACGAAGACGGTCCCGAAACAGCCACTAGAGAAAGGACAAGGCCACCTCAACGAAAAGAGAAGTATACCTACGAAGAGACAAAAAGAAAGAGGAAGGATCGCCAGGAAGCCCCATACAGCCACCGAGACGCAGCATGCAGGTGGGACACCATCAACGAAGCCACCTGATCTCCACCGAGCTCCCCCCGTCCCAACAAAATTGAACAGATCGTGATAGACTCAAGTCAAAAGTAAAGTACCAGATGCAAAGACTCAAGAAGACCCCCACCAGCCCCGGGTATGGACACCGAGCAAGCAGTGCCTGAAACAAAGGTTGTCAGGGAACCAGATGGAATGTCCATCAGGGCACCAGGCACCCAAATCTGGCGAGCCGGGAAAGAATCAACCTGGGCGAGCAGACACGCCCCGTCCTGGAGGATCCCCAACCCCCTGGGACACTTGAAGGATCAACAAGACCGACAACGGATAACAACGAGAAGAAACCGCTTGCAGAAACAGCCCAACAGCAGACCCCGCAAACAGCAAGGACAAAATGGTGAAGAAAACCGAAAAACCAGGGGCCTAGGCAGAGGCCAACGAGGAAACTTTGAGGCCTTATTCTCATATCAGAAATAGACAAAAATACAAGTCACAGTTTCGTGTCATCCTTTGCAGATGACACGAAAATCAGCTGGAAAATTACCTCTGCGGAAGACATTGAAAAATTACAAGCAGATATCAACAAAGTTTTCGATTGGTCAGCAGAAAATAACATGATGTTTAACAGTGATAAATTCCAGGTACTCCGGTACGGCGAATCGAATCTGCCCATAGTAGGAAAACAGCATGTCAAGGATTTGTGAATAATGATGTCCAACGACCTAACGTTTAGGGAGCATAATCAGGCAAATATTGCGTCAGCCAGAAAAATGATAGAATGGATTACGATAATTTTCAAATCCAGGGATCCCATCACAATGGTTGTACTCTTCAAGTCGCTTGTGTTGTCCCGTCTTGAGTACTGCTCAGTACTCACTTTCCCCTTCAGAGCAGGAGAGATTGCTGAAATAGAGGGAATACAGAGAACATATATGGGACGCATAGACGCGATGAAGCACCTAAATTATTGGGATCGTCTCAAAGCTCTCCAAATGTACTCACTAGAAAGGAGACGAGAGAGATACCAAATGATATACATATGGAAAATACTGGAGGAGCCAACACGTAAGACGTGAAGCGAAAACAGTGACGCCCCATCCCGCAGAAATGGTGCAACCAACTCCAGCAGGGCAGAACAACGCACATGACGCTGAGTAATGTATGAGGAGAACTACTTAGGATATGTACTGCACTAAAATGAAAATTCCCGTATGGAAAACTAACTCAAAGAAAAGTTCGTAACCAGGGCTGTAATTCCGAACTCCCCCCCGTCCCAATGAAAATGAACTGTAGGGGGCAGGAGTCGTTAAATGGAAATCGACATCCACCTGCAGACATTGCCTACCCGGCAGTCAGTAGTGTGATACAAGAAGAGGAAAGAACTCTGCACTATAACTGAACACGGGTCAGTTCAAAATCAGGGAACTGAACATGTACATAGTCCAGCCTAGCACTATCATCAGTATAGCCAATATGCACAAGAATGTGAAGCATAGAAGTAGGAAATATGTAAATATGCAATGAAATGACTGTAAATATGGTCAACACACCGGTAGCTAGGGACACGAGAATATAATCAATATGATGAACTAACACGACTTAATTAGCAATTGCTAACGTAATGTACAAGTTCAACTATATATACAGAGAGGTTCCAATGTATATATAAGGATGTAGCCAGGCATTGAATGAGGGTCAATGAATAAGTGCCCAGAGTCAAGAAAAGATTCAGTCGCTGAAAAAGTAAATCAAAAGTTACCGA
The DNA here is from genome assembly GCF_040958095.1 of Procambarus clarkii. Lineage (NCBI taxonomy): Eukaryota > Metazoa > Arthropoda > Malacostraca > Decapoda > Cambaridae > Procambarus > Procambarus clarkii. The sequence goes on along the minus strand of NC_091163.1, from coordinate 48,058,771 downwards.
AATTCTGGGCTATGCCCCACAGTGTAACGAACAACAATATATATGGACATATTAAGCCAACGTTAACCCTTAAACTGCGCACGGCGTATATATACGTCATGAGTAACATGTCCCACGGTGCGCATGGTGTATATATACGCCATAGGGTGCCAGGCACGATTCAAATGGCCCGCGGCTACACAGGGTTCACACTAGCTTCCTCAGGGCTCTTGTAAACAGTCGCCATTTTTGTAAAAAATCATGGGCAATATTCTCCTGTGTGAGAGGCACAGTACTGTTGGAGCAACCAAGGCTGGCGCACGCAGCATGAGCAAACAGCATTGCTGTTCAGCTTGTGACCACAGCATCGCTGAAAAATGTCAAAATAAATATATAACTGCTGTTATTTAGCGATGACAATATTACAGAGGACCCCTGATTGTGATAACAATGACCAGGATTGTGATAATAGCTGAATTGTTGTGATAATTAGCACTGTGGGATGAGTGAAGCTGAGGGACGGAGGAAGATAGCATCGTTTACTGACTGTGTGGTCACCTGTTATTATCTGCATTCACCATACCAGCTCAGTGGTTCTCTATCATGAACACAAATATAGATACTTCTATATAATGTGTGTATTAGTGTAATAACAGCAAAAGGATTATGTTGGGAAGAGCCATTTGGGTGACGGAGGTGACATCGTCTGCATGATTTGTCTAGCTGTGTAGAGGGTGGCCACTATGCTCTTTGGGCACTCTACAAGCTCAGGTGTACAGTTACGGTGCATACAATATGTAGATACTTATATATAATATGTGTATATAGGATAATAACACTGCAAACAGTATTGTTGGGGGAGAAAGTATAGTGCGTGTAATCTTGAATCAGTGAGGGAGCCGCCAGCTGTGTGTATAGCGACGACTCTTAGTGCCTGAACTAACTATATCAGCTTAGTTGTACAGTTGTGTTGAACAAAACATGTAGATACTTATATATAACGTCTGTATATTGTGAATAAAGTATAAAACAGGACGGTGGGAGGAGAAAGTGGGCGAGTGAGGCGTTGTTGAGGGAGTGAGTGGCAACGAGTGGTTGGCTGGTGTGTGGCGGACACTCCTCGTTGCTTTTCGACTCATAATACCAACTTAGTGGTTCGTTATGGTGACCAAAACATGCAGATACTTATATATAACCTGTGTATAGAGTGTAATAACAGCAAAACTATTTGTTTATTGTTTTATGAACTTAATAATTGAATCACTAATATGCACACCATACTTTTGAGTATAGCGATGATTCACTTCTTTTATTATATAAATATATCACACTACACACTATTGAATAATATTACTGCAAAAATACTAAGAAAAATCAAATCAGAGACATTGAAATAATTATGTGATAATATCTTTGTGGCAACTCCCATCTGTCAGCGCGGGTGACGCTGACCGGGTCCGACGACCGCTCTGTCAATGCCAACTTTTTGCCAGACTTCCTCGGCCTATTGCGCCCAAAATATGTCACCTACGATTTTTTTTCCGTGCTCAGGGAACACAAATTAACATTTTTAGAAGACAAAATAATTTTTTTGATTTTTTTTTTCTTGTGCACAGGGGTGTAAATCTCCTCAGGACCCCTTAGCAGCTAAGGGTTAAGATACATGCAAAATGCCCAATCAACATACCACAAACAATACCCAACACTTATTCAAAAATCGACACTGGCTGACAGTGTAGCCAGACCGAATAATCTCACATGTAGAGTGTAGGCACTATAGTGGCATGACACAGCTCAGCCATGTAATATTCTGGGAGCATTGCTAGTGGATTATGTCCTACGTTGCGAATGCATTAGGATAAAAGTAGGCGTAGAGTAGAGTAGAGACGGAGGGGGCATCACTCCGAGCCACCCTACACCTGCATTCAGAGAAAAAACTATTCAATTTCCCTATATAAAAAATCCAGAACTCCCCCAGTATCAAGGGGGCTATGACTGGAGAGAGTAGCTAGTGTGGTGTATTACCCGTGACAAAGGTCGCAGAACACCAACACATGTTATACTGTCCAGAAACAAAACTATCTCCCTCGGGCCACGCTCAGAATGCATGAGGTCCAAGCTGGCTCCACCCTTCTTTCAGGGAGGGTAGCCAACAATGTTTATTTAACAATTATTTTTATTGCCAAGACAGATTACGGAGATGAGATGTGATTAGAAAATAATTAGATATAGTATTGAAAGATGATAAAGTAGTACGGAAGTGGACCAACGAGTCCAAGAAAGGACCAAGAAATCCTCACCAGAAACTGACAGACGTTCCAATAATATGTGAATTATCGAAGTTCTTCTCAAACCTTCGAGACCCTAGATAATCAAGCACAAAATCACAGAGGCACATATGGGCCCATTGGTATACTTGACCAAGAGTCATGCAGGATCCCGATATGATTCTTACATGATTGTGACATGACACTGAAGAATACATGTCCCAGATAAGAATGTTGTTAAAATTACCCACAAGAAGGACGGAACCGACGGACCCAAAGGGACACGGAACTGAACCAGGGAGGGACCATCACCAAAACCAACTCGTATGTTGAGGGGGAAGGGAAGGAAAACCCCCACTCCCTGTAACAGTAAGCCCCACTCAAAGGGTAGGAAAACCCAGGTGGGGTCCAATGGGGCCCAAGGTCCCCAAGCCAGCCACCCCCCCCCCTAACCCTGGGAACCTCTATACCAGGTCCCAAGGCCGAATTGTCCTCCAAAGGCCCAGCCTAAAAAGAAGCCGGGGCAGTCGTAAAACACTGAGGAAGGGGGGCCCACTGATCAGACTCATATACAACAACTGGAGGAACCGAATCGAATGCCTCCGTCGCCACCCCGGGAGGGGTAACCCCCAAAACTTCCCGAGTCTCAGAATCCTCTAAACTCCCCCCCCCCCCCCACTCCGGTGCCGTAAGTAAGGAGGAGGGGGATGGGACCAGAATGAAACACAGCAGGGGAAGAACGAGGGAGTGCGGACTGAACCAAGGTCGAAACGACCAACACCCCCAAGTCCGGGTCCCTACAAGCAAAGCAGGGTAGCCTCGGGGCATCCGGGGTAGCAATCAACCTAGCATGTTGCAGCAACCTAAACCTAGCACCTGACGCCTGACAGCTGGGGTGGACAGCGCTTCGGATTCATAATCCTGAGGTTCGGGGTTCGATCCCTGGTGGAGTCGGAGACAAATGGGCAAATTTTTTTTTTTTTTGAGATATATACAAGAGTTGTTACATTCTTGTACAGCCACTAGTACGCGTAGTGTTTCGGGCAAGTCCTTAATCCTATGGTCCCTGGAATACGATCCCCTGCCGCGAAAAATCGTTTTTTCGTCCAAGTACACATTTTACTGTTGCGTTAAACAGAGGCTACAGTTAAGGAATTGCGCCCAGTAAATCCTCCCCGGCCAGGATACGAACCCATGACATAGCGCTCGCGGAACGCCAGGCGAGTGTCTTACCACTACACCACGGAGACTGCTGTTTCTTTCACCCTGATGCCTCTGTTACCTAGCAGTAAAGAGGTGCCTGGGAGATAGACATCTGCTACAGGCTACTTCCTGGGGGTGGAGGCCTGATCGAGGAACGGGCCACGGGGACACCAAGTCCCGAAATCCTCTCAAGATAACCTCAAGATAGCATGCAACGCCTGAGCTGCCTGCACTTGGATAGTGTCATCAGTGGATTGGGTAAAGTGAGTCACAAACAAGCAAAAATGCTCGCAGGACTCCGGGTTGAAGGTGTCACCGACCCAACAGGCAGCATAACAGAGGCAGAAACAATGAGTGTCGCCCTGAGACAAGGGAACAGATTAACCCTCAAACTCGCACAAGGCAAAAGGGGACCCAGGGGTCACATCCATTGAACCCCTTGTGCCCCCACAGGTTTTCCCAGAGCCCTTAGACTTATCGAGAAGGGTAAGCCCAGGCAGGGTACTGCTAACCGGCGCCCATTTCTATCAAACAAACTTCTAAAACTGAACCACCCCCAAGACGTGTCCACTCACGGGGGCCAAGCAAGGGGGTACCACTGAACATAGGAGGTTAAGACACTAAGATAACTGGGGGTAGGGGAACAAAAGCAGACACCCCCCACCAGGCACAAACAAAGATGAAAAGAAAACCCCTTCAAAAGGACAATGTACCCAGGAGGAAAAAATCTGGCCACTGTAATAGGTGAAAACTAGCTGCGCAGTACCCTGCGCCCTTGCCAGTGCAAATACTACCACTTACCCCCAAGGTAAACAAGGGAGGAAACCCCCCAACACACTTGGGGCGGTCAATCACCGAGCAGCAAAAGACCAACAGAGGTAGTCCCAAGGTGACTTGTAGAAGATAACCCCAAGCCCCAAGGGCAGTACTTACAGGGCACTCAGGGAAGGGAACCCTAAGCACATGTAGCTTGAGTACCTGTGAATATTACTCCCAGTTCGCATGCCACCATAAGAGCAGTACTGGACACAAGGCACAGCACAACACATGAGAGAATCTGGAGCTGGAGCCACACGACCGAGCCACAATCACATCAGCCGCGAACTGACAGGTGGATAGCCGGCGCGATGGGTCTGGGGCTCCCCCTTCCCCCTCCTTCTTGGAGGGGGGGGGAAGCTGCGTAGAAAAGTGACACAGCAAGTGTGACATCATGCTAGTTTTTCAATTGGGGAGTTCTGTTTACCTGTTAGTTTTCTGTAGTTGTTTTAACCAGATTAGGGGTTTGTGTTGGGGTGCCTACCTTTCTGGGTGCCCGGCCCGGTTGATGGCAGACATAGAATGCGCCACACACAATAAAGTATGTAAAATAAAATAATAAAATAAAATAAAGTAAAAAAAGTAAACTTGGGAATAAAGTATGCAATGCGTTATAATCAGGAAGAAAATAAGGAGGTTGAAGCAGTTGAAAAACCTGACTTCAGGAGAGGACATTATGGCAACCTTAGAATTTTTTTAGTGAGTATAATTGGACAGACTTGATGCTAGGCAAGGAAGTAAATGAGATGTATGTCAAGTTATGTGAAATATATGATAAAGGCACAAAAAATTTATACCAAAACAGAGATGCAGAGCTAGGAAACAGGACTGGTTCAACAGAAATTTCGAGAGGGCCAGAGACCAAAAGACACAAAAATGGAATCAATACAGGAAGAGGCCAAACCCCCAAACATACCAGCGATACAAAGATGCAAGAAACAACTACACAACAGTGAGGAGAGAGGCAGAAAGAAATTTTGAAAAATGGATTGCAGACAAATGTAAAACATAACCAGGTCTATTCTATAAATTCATAAACAACAAATTGCAAGTAAAGGAAAATATTCAGAGGTTGAATATGGGAAAAAAATTCACAGAAAATAAACAGAAAATGTGTGAAACACTAAACGAAAAGTTCCAAAGTGTGTTTGTACAAAATGAAATCTTTAGGGAACCAGATACAATAAGAATTCCAGAGAACAACATAGAGCACATAGAGGTATCTAGAGACGAAGTGGAAAAAATGCTCAAGGAGCTAAGTAAGAACAAAGCAGTTGGTCCAGATGGAGTTTCACCATGGGTTCTGAGAGAATGTGCACCTGAGCTCAGCATTCCACTTCAACTGATTTTTCAGGCATCCCTGTTTACAGGAGTTGTAGCTGATGTGTGGAAAAAGGCTAACATAGTTCCAATCTACAGAAGTGGCAGCAGGGAAGACCCCCTTAATTATAGACCGGTATCATTGACAAGTTTAATAGTCAAAATATTGGAAAAGTAATTAAAACTAAATGGGTAGAACACCTGGAGAAAAACTATATATCAGACAGACAGTATGGTTTTTCGATCTGGAAAATTCTGTGTAACGAACTTACTCAGTTTCTATGATCGAGCCACAGAGATTTTACAGGAAAGAGATGGTTGGGTTGACTGCATCTATCTGGACCTAAAATGAATGCTTTTGACAGAGTTCCACATAAGAGGTTGTTCTGGAAACTGGAACATATTGGAGGGATGACAGGTAAGCTTCTAACATGGATGAAAAATTTCCTGACAGAAAAATGAGGGCCATAATCAGAGGTAAGGTATCGGATTGGAGGGCTGTCACAAGTGGAGTACCACAGGGTTCAGTTCTTGCACCGGTAATGTTCACTGTCTACATAAACGATCTACCAGTGGGAATACACAATTATATGAACATGTTTGCTGATGATGCTAAGATAATATGGACGATAAGAAACCTAGATGATTGTCATGCTCTTCAAGAAGACCTGGACAAAGTAAGTATATGGAGCATCACTTGGCAAATGGAATTTAATGTGAATAAATGCCATGTTATGGAATGTGAAATTGGAGAACACAGACCCCACACAACCTATAAATTATGAGAGAAAATCTTTAAAGAATTCTGACAAAGAAAGTGATCTAGGAGTGGTTCTTGATAGAAAACTGTCACCTGAAGACCTCATTATGAACATTGTGTGAGGAGCCTATGCTACACTTTCTAACTTCAGAATTGCTTTTAAATACATGGATGTTGAAATACTAAAGAAATTGTTCGCAACTTTTGTTAGACCAAAGCTAGAATATGCAGCTGTTGTATGGTGCCCATATCTTAAGAAGCCCATCAACAAACTGGAAAAGGTGCAATGACATGCCACTAAATGGCTCCCAGAACTGAAGGACAAGAGCTACGAGGAGAGGTTAGAGGCATTAAATATGCAAAAACTAGAAGATAGAAGAAAAAATGAGGCGATATGATCACTACATACAAAATAGTAACAGGAATCGATAAAATTGATAGGGAAGAATTCCCGAGACCCGGAACTTCAAGAACAAGAGGTCATACCTTTAACCACTTAACTGCGCAAACCGAGTATTCTCGGTCGGCAGGAAACTGCGCCAACCGAGAAAACTCTTTTTGATTTTTCGGAACCAATTATAAATGTGTACGAGGTTGGTTGTGTACGAAATGGACTCTTAGGACCTCCAGTGAGAGGCAGTCATCTTGGAAAAAATTCCCAGAATGCCCTAGGGCTGCTGGCTGGGTTAGTACTGAATGAGCAACCATGGGTGGCGCACGCGCCTCTGGCTCCCAAACACCTATTCGACGCAGTGTTAAAAGATAACGCTCTGTTGGTGAAATTCAAACCTTATTGTTTGAAGAACATAAGGGTCATAATATTGGTGAAGCTAGGCGCAATAAGGACTTAACACAAAGGTCGGATGCAGGTGATACAGCACCTATGAGGACGATACAGCGAGCGTATCCAGTTGTAGCTCTGAGCGTCACCCTTGCAATCCTATGCTATCTCCAATTTAGTTAGATCATACATAGAGTAATCGTTTTCTGCGTTCAGTGATGATGCATCTGATACAAGTAGCATAGATGAACAGTGTTAGCGGCTTCCATGATGGTGATTTCCATAGATATTTTCAAGAATACCTGAATCTCTTCCTAACTGACAGACACTCTTTGAGGCTAGCTGAATCTCTTTCTGACTGACGGACACTGTTTGAGGCAAGCTGAATCTCTTCCTGTATGGGACCATACAAAGCGATCTTTTCAAGACTACCTTACAAATTGAGCTTTTCCTATAATCGTTTCAATACTACTTTATGCTTTACAAGCTTGGCTACATACCACCTACAAGTACTAAAGCCAAGGGTGTATGTGAGTGCGTTATTTGCAAGCGCACAGAACGATGAAACAGGAAACAAAAATCTATCTGTACCTGGTGCACTGAGAGCGAAGTCACGCTGTGTACCATGGACTACTTCGTTGACTATTACGCACCTCCAAAGTACTGAGTGTGTAATACAGTGTGTTACTGTGTAAATAGTATGTGAAACTGTACATACTGTCATTTTAGTGAATTTTTAACAGGTAATATTGCGACAATAAACATTTATTGTGGGCACATTACTGACACATGTATCACAGTTCCATGGAACATTATGAACGTTCTACTGTATACATATTGTAAAGTACACAAATATGCATCATATACGATAAAAAACAAATAAAACCGCATTGGAAATACATAAAACAAATAATTGAAAATATATTTGTGGCAACACCCGGTGCTTGAATGGCCCGCACGACCGTGTCTGGGCGTGTCACGCACGGGCGACCAGGCCCTGATGACGTCACAGAGCACCTTGTCCACGTCCCCACAGCCAAAGTAAGTGGAATTTGTATTTAATTTTACATAGACATGTTCAGGGAAGGGAATTTATCATTTTACGAAGAAAAAAGAATTTTTTGGGAACACTTTATTTCATGCGCCCCGGGGGAATTTCACAATAAACTCGGCGCAGCACGGTGGTTAAACTAACGAAACAAAGCTGCCGGAGAAATATAAGAAAATTCACTTTTGTAAACAGAGTGGTAGACAGTTGAAACAAGTTAGGTGAGAAGGTGGTGGACGCCAAAACCGTCAGTAATTTCAAAGCGTTATATGACAAAGAGTGCTGGGAAGACGGGACACCACGAGCGTAGCTCTCATCCTGTAACTACACTTAGGTAGTTACACTTTGGTAATTACAAATGTGCATTTCTAGAGACCATTGCTACTCGTGCTTCTCTGAGGGGGGGCCAGGTCCCGGCCATGCTTGTGGTCCCCAGTAGGCCTAAAACTCCATTCACACTGATGCCAATGTCTAATAATATACATGTCAGCCTGGATATGGGCTCCCCCCCCCACCCCCAGAAAGGGACGAAAAACCCCTACACAGAAGGCACAAAAGGCCCAAGAAGAGGCAAAGAACCCAAGCGCTGCAAGTGGGCTCCCCACAAAGACCCGGGAACTCGCAACAGGGACCCCTAGGGCAGAGCCGTCCTCCATGCCCACTACCCCTGCAGAAATGGTAGAGTCCAGGGAAATGCAGAAAAAAGGGGGGTCTGCTGGTAGGACCCAGAAACCTCAGCAGGAGCCTCCGAAGCTGCTACAGTCAGGAGCAGGGGGGGGGGGGAGGGCAGAGCGAACAACAGGGAAAGGACTGAGAAGTGCAGATGGAACCAGAGTCGAAGCAACAAACACCCTCAAGTCTGGATCCCTTGCAACGCTGAAGCTGCCTGTACCCGAATGTCAGTGTCAAGAGTGTGAGAAATTAGAGCACGAGCAGAGAACATGTCTCGCAAGATTCTGGGTCAAAGGTGTCGTTGACCCAACAAGCAGCATGATAAAGGCATAAAAGGTGACTGTCACCGTGAGACAAGGGCACAGAGGGGCAACCCTCAAACTTGCACAAGGCGAGGTGGAACTCAGAAGATGCATCCACTGGTCAACTGAGCCTCAACGGGGATTTCCAGGGCCCCCAGGAAATGGGAGACTGCTATGGGAAACCCAGGCAAGGCACTGCCAAAACCAGTTAAACCCAAAACTACCAAGGGGAAAACTGCTAAAAGCTGAACCCCTGTGACGTGTACAATCAGAGGGACTTAGTGAAGGGCCACCCAAATACCCTAACGTGAACGAATTGCCAAACAAGGAAGACCGACTCTCCAAGGAAGTTAAACAAAAATAAAAGAAAAACCCCGCAAGAATACAGCATCACCAAAGGAACAGAACACAGCCACTACATAGGTAGGCAAGCTGGGCAGTATCTTGCATCCCAACCAGCAAGACAACACAACTTTCTACCCAAGGCCAAACTAAGGCCACGAAAACCACAGCTGGCCCCAAGGGCGGGGCAAAAACTGAGCAGCAAGAACTCCTACGGAAGTGGAATCCTGAAAGCTCTATGGAAGATAACCCCTAGAACTCATGGGTAGAACTTACAGGGCGAATAGGAAAGAGAGCCTTAACCCTTAAACTGCTCAACACGTCATATAACGTGTTGAGTAACTTACACAAAAGTGCGTATCACGTCATGTGACATTTTGGAGTACTACACAAGATTTAAACCACCCGCAGATACACGGGTTTCACATCACCTTCCTCAGGGCTCTTGTAAACAGACGACATTTAAAAAAAAATCGTGGGCAATATTCCCGGGAGTGAGCGGCCTCAGTACTGAGTGAGCCACCAAGGCTGGGGCATGCAACATGAGCTTACTGCTGTTCAGCTTGTGACCACAGCATCGCCTAAAAATAAAAAAATATATGTAACTAGTATTATTTAGTGATGATAGTATTACAGAAGACCCCTGACTGTAATAATAATGACCAGGATTCTGATAATAGCAGGATTGTTGTGATAATTTGCACTGTACTGTGGGAGGAGTAATGTTGAGGGTGGGAGGGCTGTAGCGTCGTCTGCCGAATCTGTGTGGTCACATGTTGCTGTCTGCACTTACTATACCAGCTTAGTGGTTTGCTATAGTGAACAAAACATGCAGATACTTACATATAATGTCTGTATATAGTGAAAAAGCAAAAACAGTATGGTGGGAGGAGAATGTTGGCAAGTCAGGTGAGGTGAGGGAGGGAGTGGTGGCCAATGACTGGCTGGCTAGCTGGTGTACCGGCCACTCCTTGCTGCTTTTAGACTCATCATACCAACTTAGTGCTTCGTTATGGTGAACACAAATGTAGATACTTATTACACTATATATACACGTTATATATAACAGCAAAAGGGGTGTTGGGAGAAGCCATTTTGGTGAGGGTGGTGGCATCACATTCCTGACTTGTCATGCTGTGCAAGGGTGGCCACTATGCTCTTTGTGCACTATACCAGTTTAGATGAACAGTTATGGTGAACAAAGCATGTAGATACTTATATATAATGTTTGTATATAGTGAATAAAAGCAAAAAAAGTATGGTGGGAGGAGGATGTTATAATTGACATAATTGAATCAATAATATGCACACTATAATTTTGAGTACAGTGATTATTCACACCATTTTTTTCCCCCTTCGTTGTAACACTTGTCTGTAGTGAGGCATCACACTGTCATTAAAAAGGTTAATGCAACGGCCTACTACAGCTTGCTCTGGGTAAGTCGTTTCAACAAAAGTTTGCATTTCTTCTCACAGCCTACACCACTTCCTAACTGTTGAGGAAGGGACATTCTCTACTGCCTCCTCCTCCTCCCTTGAAGACATTTCCTCAGATTCCTCTTGTTGATGCTCCTTGTGGTCATTCTCACATGTGTTTTCTTGGCTTGATTCTTGTCATTGGCTTTCTTGGGACCCATGGCTAGATATACAATAAAAAAAATATGTTCGAAGAGCCAAAAATCCGAAAACAACTGTAATTCTTTACAAAGAATTCAGGCACGATTGTCACTAGTCGGAAGGCACTGATAAACTGGGACACTATCACCGTGCCACCAGACACTAGGTTGGCCATACGCGTATCAACAAACTCGTTTTCCGAGGCAAAGTTCGTAACCTGATTTGAATTTTTTGAAGAAATTGGGCTTGTAACTCAAAATGTTTTTAAATTGGGGCATTTGTAAGCCAAGGTGTCACTGTATATCCCTATCAGCCAGGATAGCTCCGGGGAGCGGATAAGGGCTCCCTCAAGAAAGCAAAAAACAATTAAATTCTTCACAAAGAATTCAAACGCGATCGTCACTAAGCCCCTAAGTGGAAGACACTGGTAAACCAGGAACCGTGCGCTCGGTCAACCTATATGTGTATCAACAAACTTGCCAAGCGAGGCAGAGCTCGTATACCGAGTCAAATTTTATGAAGAAATTGAGCTCGTAAGCCAAAAAATTAGTAAAGAGGGGCATTCGTCAACCGAGGTTCCACTGTAATGTGCTGTACAATGCATCCTCACTCTTAACGAACCTCGCTCTAATGAATTCCCAGCTGGTTTGAACAAAATACATTCGGTACTAAATGTTCAGTGGAATATACAAATGTTCATCTGTGTTGTTCTACTGATGGTGTTGACCTAGACTGGCACGGCAGGGCTTGTGAGAGAATTGTGTACTGTACACACTCTCCACATCGACCACTTCAATATCCGTATCATTAGTATCAGACATCTGTACAGTATTAGATCTTTTTCCTGATTTGAGTTATCAATATCACTGGCATGGTCATCTCCAAGCAATATGCTCTGTATTTCAACATCAGAGTGTTTTCTCAACATGGCCGAATGGGGACTGGGAGCTCAATGTGGATGCGTCCGACATGGTTGCTACCGTGAAAATGAGTCTGCCCACGGCTGTGGGGCATGCTAGAATTTTTTTCAAACTGGTGGATGCTCACTGGAAGTCTCAGGCCTCCATCTTGTACCCAAGTTTTGAATCCTACAATATACCAATGAGTGCATTAAGGGGTTATGCGCACCCCCAATCGAGCGCATTAAGACGCTATGTGCAGTTCAGAGGGTTAATACTCTCAACATAACTGGTTAATAACATCATGATTAATACACTCACCATCACTGGGTGATGACAATATGATTAATACACTCACCATCACTGGTTAATAACATCATGATTAATACACTCACCATCACTGGGTGATGACAATATGATTAATACACTCACCATCACTGGTTAATAACATCATGATTAATACACTCACCATCACTGGGTGATGACAATATGATTAATACACTCACCATCACTGGGTGATGACAATATGATTAATACACTCACCATCACTGGGTGATGACAATATGATTAATACACTCACCATCACTGAGTAATGACACCATGATTAATACACTCACCATCACTGAGTAATGACACCATGATTAATACACTCACCATCACTGAGTAATGACACCATGATTAATACACTTGCTATCACTGGTTAATGACAACACCATGATTAATACACTCACCATCACTGGTTAATAACACCATGATTAATACACTTACCATCACTGGTTAATGACAATATGATTAATACACTCACCATCACTGGTTAATGACAACACCATGATTAATACATTCACCATTACTGGTTAATGACATCAAGATTAATACTCACCATCATTAGTTAATAACATTATAATAAATACACTCACCATCACTAGTTATTGAAAACATAATAAATACAGTCATTATCACTAGTTACTGTAAACATCATGATTAATATGCTCACCATAACTGGTTAATGACATCAACATGACACACACACTCACCTCTTGTACAGTAAGAATAAAATTGTCCTTACCATCATTAATGGGCAGAAGTTGTGCTTGCTATCGTCCTTGGTAGCCGAGCAGAGACTGGAAGCCGTATTACCTATTAGGGGAAATAAAACATTTAAGGTTTCTATAACTAAATTTTCCCATCAAAACATAATAAATGTTTAGAAAAATGTAATAATTTTGTTTATGTATTATGCT